>NW_027150067.1:0-124123 GCF_031143425.1 Pleurodeles waltl
CACACCATACAAATAGTGTTGTCTCACATCATAGCAAAAGCATTTATTCTCACCATACTGGTAGTGATGTTTCTGTTAGCCAAGCTGTTAGGGTGGCTTCTGTAAGGGACAGGTCTCCTTCTGTTCATTCCCATCATACCTCTGCATCTAGGAATGTCCCTCCCACCAACCCTGATGACAGAATGTTAGAGAGGGAACTCAATAAGTTGAGGGTGGAACAAACCAGACTGAAGCTTAAAAAGCAACAGCTGGATTTGGATAGACAGTCTTTTGAACTAGAGAAGGAAAGACAGAAGTTGGGTTTAGAAACCCATGGTGGCAGCAGCAGTATTCCCCATAGTCATCCTGCAAAAGAGCATGACTCCAGAAATCTGCACAAGATAGTTCCCCCTTATAAGGAGGGGGATGACATTAACAAGTGGTTTGCTGCACTTGAGAGGGCCTGTGTTGTACAGGATGTCCCTCAAAGGCAGTGGGCTGCTATCCTATGGCTATCATTTAGTGGAAAAGGTAGGGATAGGCTCCTTACTGTGAAAGAAAATGATGCTAATAATTTCCAAGTTCTTAAGAATGCACTCCTGGATGGTTATGGCTTAACCACTGAACAGTACAGGATAAAGTTCAGAGAGACCAAATAGGAGTCTTCACAAGACTGGGTTGATTTCATTGACCATTCAGTGAAGGCCTTGGAGGGGTGGTTACATGGCAGTAAAGTTACTGATTATGACAGCCTGTATAACTTAATCCTGAGAGAGCATATTCTTAATAATTGTGTGTCTGATTTGTGGCACCAGTAATTGGTGGACTCTGATCTGACCTCTCCCCAAGAATTGGGAAAGAAGGCAGACAAATGGGTCAGAACAAGGGTGAACAGAAAAGTTCATACAGGGGGTGACAAAGATGGCAACAAAAAGAAGGATGGTAAGTCTTCTGACAAGGGTGGGGACAAATCTAAAAATGAGTCTTCATCAGGCCCACAAAAACACTCTGGTGGGGGTGGTGGGCCCAAATCCTCTTTTAATCAGAACAAGGAAAAGAAACCATGGTGCTATTTATGTAAAATAAAAGGCCATTGGACAACAGATCCCAGTTGTCCAAAGAAAAGCACCAATGCTCCTACCACTACAACCCCTACTGCTACCCCTAGTGTCCCTACTAATAGCAGTGGTGGTGGGAGCAAACCTACTAATAGCCAATCCAAGGGAGTAGCTGGGCTCACTATTGGTAACTTAGTTGGGGTTGGCCTTGTTAGGGAGGCCACAGAGGCTGTGTTAGTCTCTGAGGGGGCTATTGATTTAGCCACCTTAGTTCCTTGTCCCCTTAATATGGATAAGTACAAGCAGCTACCCCTAATAAATGGTGTTGAGGTTCAGGCCTACAGGGACACTGGAGCCCGTGTGACTATGGTCATAAAGAAACTGGTCCACCCTGAACAACACCTACTTGGTCACCAGTACCAAGTAACCGATGCTCACAACAACACACTTAGCCACTCCATGGCTGTTGTTAATCTCAACTGGGGGGGGGTTACTGGTCCAAAGAAAGTTGTGGTAGCCACAGATTTACCTGTAGACTGTCTACTAGGAAATGATTTGGAGACATCAGCTTGGTCAGATGTGGAGTTGGAGGCCCATGCAGCAATGCTGGGCATCCCAGGGCATATTTTTGCTTTGACAAGGGCTCAGGCCAAAAAGTTAAAAGGACAGGGAAGCTTGGATCCTGGAACAATGGACCAAGTGCTCCCTAAAGCTAAGGCTAGTAGAAGCAAACCACTTTCTACTATCCCTCCCTCTACAGTGGATTCAACTTCTGAGGAAGAAGAATTCCCTCCCTGTGCAGAACCTACACCAGAGGAGCTGGAAGCAGACCCTGCTGAGCTTTTGGGTGAAGGGGGGCCTGCCAGAGAGGAGCTGAGTGTGGCACAGCAAACCTGTCCCACATTAGAGGGTCTCAGACAGCAAGCTGTCAAACAGGCTAATGGGGATGTCAGTGACTCTCACAGAGTTTACTGGGAGGACAACCTCTTGAACACTGAGCATAGGGATCCTAAACCTGGAGCTGCCAGGAGATTAGTGATTCCTCAGGAGTACAGAAAGTTCCTCCTAACACTGGCACATGACATTCCCTTAGCTGGGCATCTAGGACAAATGAAAACTTGGGACAGGCTTGTTCCCCTGTTTCATTGGCCTAGGATGTCTGAGGACACAAAGGAATTTTGTAAGTCCTGTGAAACCTGTCAAGCCAGTGGCAAGACAGGTGGCACCCCTAAGGCACCCCTTATTCCACTGCCTGTGGTTGGGGTTCCCTTTGAAAGGGTAGGGGTTGACATAGTTGGCCCCCTTGACCCTCCTACTGCTTCAGGCAATAGGTTTATCTTAGTGGTAGTGGACCATGCCACAAGATATCCTGAAGCTATTCCTTTAAGGACCACTACAGCACCTGCAGTGGCAAAGGCCCTCCTGGGAATATTTTCCAGGGTGGGCTTCCCAAAGGAAGTGGTATCAGACAGGGGAAGCAATTTCATGTCTGCATACTTAAAGGCCATGTGGAAGGAGTGTGGGGTAACTTACAAGTTCACCACACCCTATTATCCACAAACAAATGGACTGGTTGAGAGATATAACAAAACTCTCAAAGGCATGATTATGGGTCTCCCTGAAAAACTCCGCAGGAGATGGTATATCCTCCTACCATGCCTCCTTTTTGCCTACAGGGAGGTACCCCAGAAAGGAGTGGGCTTCAGCCCCTTTGAACTTCTTTTTGGACACCCTGTTAGGGGTCCACTCACACTTGTAAAGGAGGGTTGGGAACAACCTTTAAAAGCTCCTAAGCAGGATATTGTGGATTATGTACTTGGCCTCAGATCAAGGATGGCTGAGTACATGAAAAAGGCCAGTAAAAACCTTCAGGCCAGCCAAGAGCTCCAGAAGCAATGGCATGATCAGAAGGCTGTTTTGGTGCAGTACCAACCAGGACAGAAAGTGTGGGTCTTGGAGCCTGTGGCCCCAAGAGCACTACAAGATAAATGGAGTGGACCCCACACAATTGTTGAGAAAAAGGGTGAAGTCACTTATTTAGTTGACTTAGGCACTGCCAGGAGTCACCTCAGGGTGCTCCATGTCAACCGCCTGAAACCCTACTATGACAGGGCTGATCTCACCCTGCTCATGGCAACAGATGAGGGACAGGAAGAAGACAGTGATCCTCTACCTGATCTCTTCTCTTCCACAGAACAAGATGCTCTTGTGGAAGGTGTAGTTTTGGCTGATTGTCTTACTGCTGAGCAGAAAGACAATTGCATAAACTTCCTAGATCAATTCTCTGAACTCTTCTCTACTGTGCCAGGTACCACTTCTTGGTGTGAGCACACTATAGATACTGGAGACAGCTTGCCTGTCAAAAGTAAGATCTATAGGCAGCCTGACCATGTCAGGGACTGCATAAAGCAAGAAGTCCAGAAAATGTTAGAACTAGGAGTGGTTGAGCACTCTGACAGTCCATGGGCTTCTCCTGTGGTACTTGTACCAAAACCCCATTCCAAAGATGGAAAGAAGGAAATGCGGTTTTGTGTAGACTATAGAGGTCTCAACTTGGTAACCAAAACTGATGCTCACCCTATACCCAGGGCAGATGAGCTCATAGATACACTGGCATCTGCCAAGTATCTAAGCACTTTTGATTTGACTGCAGGGTATTGGCAGATCAAATTGTCAGAAGATGCTAAACCTAAGACTGCATTTTCAACCATTGGAGGACATTACCAGTTTACTGTAATGCCTTTTGGTTTGAAAAATGCACCTGCCACTTTTCAGAGGTTGGTGAACACAGTCCTGCAAGGGCTGGAAGCTTTCAGTGCAGCATATTTGGACGATATAGCTGTCTATAGCTCCAGCTGGGATGATCACCTGGTCCACCTATGGAAAGTTTTGGAGGCCCTGCAAAAGGCAGGCCTCACTATCAAGGCTTCAAAGTGCCAGATAGGGCAGGGTAAGGTGGTTTATCTGGGACACCTTGTTGGTGGGGAACAGATTGCACCACTACAGGGGAAAATCCAAACAATTATTGATTGGGTTCCCCCTACTACACAGACTCAGGTGAGAGCCTTCCTAGGCCTCACTGGGTATTACAGGAGGTTCATTAAGAACTATGGCTCCATTGCAGCCCCTCTTAATGACCTCGCATCCAAGAAAATGCCTAAAAAGGTATTATGGACAGCAAACTGTCAGAAAGCTTTTGAGGAGCTGAAGCAGGCCATGTGCTCTGCACCTGTCCTGAAAAGCCCTTGTTACTCTAAAAAATTCTATGTCCAAACTGATGCATCTGAATTAGGAGTAGGGGCAGTCCTATCACAACTTAATTCTGAGGGCCAGGATCAACCTGTTGCTTTTATTAGTAGAAGGTTGACCCCTAGAGAAAAGCGTTGGTCTGCCATTGAGAGGGAGGCCTTTGCTGTGGTCTGGGCACTGAAGAAGTTGAGGCCATACCTGTTTGGCACTCACTTCATTGTTCAGACAGACCACAAACCTCTACTTTGGCTAAAACAAATGAAAGGTGAAAATCCTAAATTGTTGAGGTGGTCCATATCCCTACAGGGAATGGACTATACAGTGGAACATAGACCTGGGAGTAGCTACTCCAATGCAGATGGACTCTCCAGACATTTCCACTTAGACAATGAAGACTCATCAGGTCATGGCTAGTCTTATTATCCTTTGTTTGGGGGGGGGTTGTGTAGGAAAGTACCATCTTGCCTGGCATGTTACCCCCATTTTTCACTGTATATATGTTGTTTTAGTTGTATGTGTCACTAGGACCCTGTTCACCAGGGCCCCAGTGCTCATAAGTGTGCCTGAATGTGTTACCTGTGTAGTGACTAACTGTCTCACTGAGGCTCTGCTAATCAGAACCTCAGTGGTTATGCTCTCTCATTTCTTTCCAAATTGTCACTAACAGGCTAGTGACTATTTTTACCAATTTACATTGGCTTACTGGAACACCCTTATAATTCCCTAGTATATGGTACTGAGGTACCCAGGGTATTGGGGTTTCAGGAGATCCCTATGGGCTGCAGCATTTCTTTTGCCACCCATAGGGAGCTCTGACAATTCTTACACAGGCCTGCCACTGCAGCCTGAGTGAAATACCGTCCACGTTATTTCACAGCCATTTTACACTGCACTTAAGTAACTTATAAGTCACCTATATGTCTAACCTTTACCTGGTAAAGGTTAGGTGCAAAGTTACTTAATGTGAGGGCACCCTGGCACTAGTCAAGGTGCCCCCACATTGTTCAGAGCCAATTCCCTGAACTTTGTGAGTGCGGGGACACCATTACACGCGTGCACTACATATAGGTCAATACCTATATGTAGCTTCACAATGGTAACTCCGAATATGGCCATGTAACATGTCTAAGATCATGGAATTGCCCCCTCTATGCCATCCTGGCATAGTTGGCACAATCCCATGATCCCAGTGGTCTGTAGCACAGACCCTGGTACTGACAAACTGCCCTTCCTGGAGTTTCACTGCAGCTGCTGCTGCTGCCAACCCCTCAGACAGGCATCTGCCCTCCTGGGGTCCAGCCAGGCCTGGCCCAGGATGGCAGAATCAAATCAAATCAAATCATTAACATTTATAAAGCGCGCTACTCACCCGTGCGGGTCTCAAGGCGCTAGGGGGGAAAGGGGGGGGGTTATCGCTGCTCGAACAGCCAAGTCTTTAGGAGTCTCCGGAAAGCGGAGTGGTCCTGGGTGGTCCTGAGGCTGGTGGGGAGGGAGTTCCAGGTCTTGGCCGCCAGGAAGGAGAAGGATCTCCCAACCGCCGTGGAGCGGCGGGTGCGAGGGACGGCAGCAAGTGCGAGGCCAGCGGAGCGGAGGGGGCGGGTGGGGACGTAGAAGCTGAGGCGTCTGTTGAGGTATTCCGGTCCCTTGTTGTGGAGGGCTTTGTGTGCGTGGGTGAGAAGACGGAAGGTGATCCTTTTGCTGACTGGGAGCCAATGCAGGTGTCTCAGGTGTGCGGAGATGTGGCTGTTGCGGGGTACGTCGAGGATGAGGCGGGCCGAGGCGTTTTGGATGCGTTGCAGGCGGTTTTGGAGTTTGGCGGTGGTCCCGGCGTAGAGGGTGTTGCCGTAGTCCAGGCGACTCGTGACAAGGGCGTGGGTCACGGTTTTTCTGGTGTCGGTGGGGATCCAGCGGAAGATCTTGCGGAGCATGCAGAGAGTGAGGAAGCAGGCGGAGGACACGGCGTTGACTTGCTTGGTCATGGTGAGAAGAGGGTCCAAGATGAAGCCGAGGTTGTGGGCGTGGTCTGCGGGGGTCGGTGCGGTGCCGAGGGCCGTGGGCCACCAGGAGTCGTCCCAGGCGGACGGGGTGTTGCCGAGGATGAGGACTTCCGTTTTTTCAGAGTTCAGCTTTAGGCGGCTGAGCCTCATCCAATCTGCGACGTCCTTCATACCCTCTTGTAGGTTGGTCTTGGCGCTGGCGGGGTCCTTGGTGAGGGAGAGTACAAGTTGGGTGTCGTCGGCGTAGGAGGTGATGATGATGTCGTGCTTGCGTACGATGTCGGCGAGGGGGCTCATGTAGATATTGAAGAGTGTCGGGCTGAGCGATGAGCCTTGAGGTACGCCGCAGATGATCTTGGTGGGTTCTGAGCGAAACGGAGGGAGGTAAACTCTTTGGGAGCGGTTAGCGAGGAAGGAGGCGATCCAGTCCAGGGCCTGGCCTTGGATCCCGGTGGAGCGTAGGCGGGTGATTAGGGTGCGGTGACAGACGGTGTCAAAGGCAGCCGAGAGGTCGAGGAGAATGAGGGCGACTGTTTCACCGTTGTCCATCAGGGTTCTGATGTCGTCTGTGACTGAGATGAGGGCGGTTTCCGTGCTGTGGTTGGTTCGGAATCCGGTTTGTGAAGGGTCGAGCAGGTTGTTGTCTTCCAGGAAGGTGGTCAGCTGTTTGTTGACGGTCTTTTCTATTACCTTGGCTGGGAAAAGTAGAAGAGAGATGGGGCGGAAGTTTTTCAGGTCGCTTGGGTCAGCCGTAGGTTTCTTTAGTAGGGCGTTGACTTCAGCGTGCTTCCAGCATTCGGGGAAGGTAGCAGAAGAAAAAGAAGAGTTGATGACGGTCTGGAGGTGCGGGGCGATGATATCGTCGGCTTTGTTAAAGATGAAGTGCGGGCAGGGGTCCGAAGGGGCGCCGGAGTGGATAGAGTTCATGATGGATTTGGTTTCTTCCGTGTTGATGTGGGTCCAGTTGTTGAGGGTGATGTCCGGGGAAGCGGGTTCAGTGGTGTATGGTTGGGTCTGGTGTCCGAAGCTGTCGTGGAGGTCGCTGATCTTGCGATGGAAGAAAGTGGCGAGGGATTCGCACAAATCCTGTGAGGGCGTGACGGCGTTGGCGCTGGCGCTGGGGTTGGAGAACTCTTTGACGATGCTGAAGAGTTCTCTGCTGTTGTGGCTGTTTTTGTCTAGTCTGTCGGTGAAAAAGTTCCTTTTGGCAGTGCGGATCAGGTGGTGGTGTTCGCGTGTAGCGTTCTTGAGGGCGGTCATGTTGTCAGCGGTGTGGTCCTTGCGCCAGGCCTTCTCAAGGGCACGACAAGTTTTCTTTGATTCTTTGAGGGTGTCAGAGAACCAGAGAGGTTTTTTGGTGTTGGTCTGTCGATGCGTGCGTTTGAGGGGAGCAAGGTTGTCAGCGCAGTTGGAGATCCAGTTTGTGAGGTTGAGAGCTGCGTCGTTGGGGTCGGTGGTGAGGGTGGGTTGGTTGGCGGCGAGAGCGGAGAAGAGTTGCTCTTCAGGGATCTTGTTCCACTGTCGATGAGGGATGGGTTGAGTGCGGAGGTGGGAGGTCTCGCGTCGGAATGTGAAGTGGACGCAGCTGTGGTCGGTCCAGTGTAGGGCAGAGGTGTGGCTGAAGAAGACGTGTTTGCTGGCGGAGAAGATAGGGTCGAGCGTGTGTCCGGCGATGTGGGTGGCGGTGTTCACCAGTTGTTTGAGGCCGAGGTTGGCGAGGTTGTCGAGCAGGGTGGTGGTGTTGGGGTCGTTGTTTTGTTCCAGATGGAAGTTGAGGTCGCCTAGGAGGATGTAGTCCGGTGAGGCGAGGGCGTGCGGGGAGATGAAGTCGGCGATGGCGTCGCTGAAAGAGGCGCGAGGTCCGGGAGGACGGTAGACGAGGGATCCTCTGAGGGTGGTCCTTGGGTCGGTGCGAATCTGAAAATGCAGGTGTTCAGCGGCGAGGGGGGGGTCTTCGGTGGAGGTGGCGACGCTGATGGAGTCTTTGAAGATGATGGCGACACCTCCTCCTACTTGGTTGGTGCGGTCTTTTCTGGAGATCTTGTAGCCTTCGGGGATGGCGGTAGCGATGTCTGGAGCAGAGGAGGCGTTCATCCATGTCTCCGTGATGAAGGCGACGTCCGGGGCTGTGGAGTCCAGGAGGTCCCAAAGTTCAACGGCGTGCTTGTGGACGGAACGAGCGTTGATCAGGATGCACTTGAGGTGGTTGATGGCGCGTGGGCTTGTGGTCGTGGTAGTTGCGTGGTGGAAGATGCGTTTGCAGGAGTTGCAGGCGAAGGGTCCATGGGTGCGTTTGGGGTGAGCTAGGAAGCAGGTTTTGGAGCGCCCTGGGTTGAGGGCGTGGAGGGTGGTGGGGTCGTAGCGGATCAGCGGGGCTTGGGGGAGCTGGGGACCAGGGGTCGTGGCGCTGGGCGCGGGCCAGGCGCGGACGGGCGCCATAAGAGGTAGGAGGGGGGGGAGGGGTCAGCTGGGGGCGAATGGGAGCTGGGGGGCGGGGGCGTGCAGGAGGTCGCGGCGGGAAAGCGCGAGGGAGGGGGGGGACAGGTAGAGTGAGAGGAGCTGGGGGAGGGGGTTTAGGGTGGAGGAGGGTGAGTGTTAGGAGGTTTGGAGATTAGGGAGAGAGATAGGAGTAGGGTTGTGAAGATAGGAGAGGGGGGGTTGTAGAGATGGGTGAGGGAGAGAGGTAGAGTGAGAGGATAGGGAGATAGGTAGTAGAGGGGGTGGCGGGAGGGGGGGAGAGATAGAGAAATAGATAGAGAAAATAGATAGAGAAGTCGATAGATAGGGAAATAGATAGATAGACAGATAGGTAGGTAGGAGGAGGTGGAGAGTGGGGGAGTTAGATAGTGAGATAGGGAGCTAGAGAGATAGGAAGATAGGAGGAGTGAGGGAGGTAGATAGCGAACGGGTTAGCTAGGGGTGAGAGAGGGGGAGGCGAGTGAGGGAGGGGGATGAGGAAGGAGCAGGAGGGCAGGCTCGGGGGAAGAAGACGGAGGAGGTAGAAGAGCCGAAGACAGGAGAACAGAAGACAGAAGAACAGAAGACAGAAGAACAGAAGACCGGGAGAGCAGAAGACAGAAGAACAGAAGAACAGAAGACAGAAGAACAGAAGAACAGAAGAACAGAAGACAGAAGAACAGAAGACAGAAGCACAGAAGATCGGAAGAGGAGAAGAACAGAGAAGAACAGAGAAGAACAGAGAAGAACACAGAAGAACCGAGAAGAAGAACACAGAAGCACCGAGAAGAACAGAGAAGAAGAACACAGAAGACCGGAAGAACACAGAAGAACAGAAGGGAAGAACAGAAGAACAGAAGAGAAGAACAGAAGAACACAGAAGAAGATTGCAGAGGGGGAGCGAGGAGGAAGAGACAGAGAGTAGGAAAAGAAGCAGGAGCAGGAGAGAAGGTGAGTGGCGCGGGGCAGGGCGAGGGGCTGGGAGGAGGGGGGTACTTACAGATAGGTGGGTCTCAGGAACACAGGAACTCGGGAACTTGGAGGAGCTGCAGCGGCAGGGGGAGCGACCTACCCTTGGGTCAAGGGTCGCTACCACTGTCGCGCAGCGGCCGCCATAAGAGGTAGGAGGGGGGGGGAGGGGTCAGCTGGGGGCGAATGGGAGCTGGGGGGCGGGGGCGTGCAGGAGGTCGCGGCGGGAAAGCGCGAGGGAGGGGGGGGACAGGTAGAGTGAGAGGAGCTGGGGGAGGGGGTTTAGGGTGGAGGAGGGTGAGTGTTAGGAGGTTTGGAGATTAGGGAGAGAGATAGGAGTAGGGTTGTGAAGATAGGGGAGGGGGGGTTGTAGAGATGGGTGAGGGAGAGAGGTAGAGTGAGAGGATAGGGAGATAGGTAGTAGAGGGGGTGGCGGGAGGGGGGGAGAGATAGAGAAATAGATAGAGAAAATAGATAGAGAAGTCGATAGGGAAATAGATAGATAGACAGATAGGTAGGTAGGAGGAGGTGGAGAGTGGGGAAGTTAGATAGTGAGATAGGGAGCTAGAGAGATAGGAAGATAGGAGGAGTGAGGGAGGTAGATAGCGAACGGGTTAGCTAGGGGTGAGAGAGGGGGAGGCGAGTGAGGGAGGGGGATGAGGAAGGAGCAGGAGGGCAGGCTCGGGGGAAGAAGACGGAGGAGGTAGAAGAGCCGAAGAAAGGAGAACAGAAGACAGAAGAACAGAAGACAGAAGAACAGAAGACCGGAAGAGCAGAAGACAGAAGAACAGAAGAACAGAAGACAGAAGATCAGAAGAACAGAAGAACAGAAGACAGAAGAACAGAAGACAGAAGCACAGAAGATCGGAAGAGGAGAAGAACAGAGAAGAACAGAGAAGAACACAGAAGAACCGAGAAGAAGAACACAGAAGCACCGAGAAGAACAGAGAAGAAGAACACAGAAGACCGGAAGAACACAGAAGAACAGAAGGGAAGAACAGAAGAACAGAAGAGAAGAACAGAAGAACACAGAAGAAGATTGCAGAGGGGGAGCGAGGAGGAAGAGACAGAGAGGAGGAAAAGAAGCAGGAGCAGGAGAGAAGGTGAGTGGCGCGGGGCAGGGCGAGGGGCTGGGAGGAGGGGGGTACTTACAGTTAGGTGGGTCTCAGGAACACAGGAACTCGGGAACTTGGAGGAGCTGCAGCGGCAGGGGGAGCGACCTACCCTTGGGTCAAGGGTCGCTACCACTGTCGCGCAGCGGCCGCCATAAGAGGTAGGAGGGGGGGGAGGGGTCAGCTGGGGGCGAATGGGAGCTGGGGGGCGGGGCGTGCAGGAGGTCGTGGCGGGAAAGTGCGAGGGAGGGGGGGGGACAGGTAGAGTGAGAGGAGCTGGGGGAGGGGGTTTAGGGTGGAGGAGGGTGAGTGTTAGGAGGTTTGGAGATTAGGGAGAGAGATAGGAGTGTGTTGTGAAGATAGGGGAGGGGGGGTTGTAGAGATGGGTGAGGGAGAGAGGTAGAGTGAGAGGATAGGGAGATAGGTAGTAGAGGGGGTGGCGGGAGGGGGGGAGAGATAGAGAAATAGATAGAGAAAATAGATAGAGAAGTCGATAGATAGGGAAATAGATAGATAGACAGATAGGTAGGTAGGAGGAGGTGGAGAGTGGGGGAGTTAGATAGTGAGATAGGGAGCTAGAGAGATAGGAAGATAGGAGGAGTGAGGGAGGTAGATAGCGAACGGGTTAGCTAGGGGTGAGAGAGGGGGAGGCGAGTGAGGGAGGGGGATGAGGAAGGAGCAGGAGGGCAGGCTCGGGGGAAGAAGACGGAGGAGGTAGAAGAGCCGAAGACAGGAGAACAGAAGACAGAAGAACAGAAGACAGAAGAACAGAAGACCGGAAGAGCAGAAGACAGAAGAACAGAAGAACAGAAGACAGAAGAACAGAAGAACAGAAGAACAGAAGACAGAAGAACAGAAGACAGAAGCACAGAAGATCGGAAGAGGAGAAGAACAGAGAAGAACAGAGAAGAACACAGAAGAACCGAGAAGAAGAACACAGAAGCACCGAGAAGAACAGAGAAGAAGAACACAGAAGACCGGAAGAACACAGAAGAACAGAAGGGAAGAACAGAAGAACAGAAGAGAAGAACAGAAGAACACAGAAGAAGATTGCAGAGGGGGAGCGAGGAGGAAGAGACAGAGAGGAGGAAAAGAAGCAGGAGCAGGAGAGAAGGTGAGTGGCGCGGGGCAGGGCGAGGGGCTGGGAGGAGGGGGGTACTTACAGTTAGGTGGGTCTCAGGAACACAGGAACTCGGGAACTTGGAGGAGCTGCAGCGGCAGGGGGAGCGACCTACCCTTGGGTCAAGGGTCGCTACCACTGTCGCGCAGCGGCCGCCATAAGAGGTAGGAGGGGGGGGAGGGGTCAGCTGGGGGCGAATGGGAGCTGGGGGGCGGGGGCGTGCAGGAGGTCGCGGCGGGAAAGCGCGAGGGAGGGGGGGGACAGGTAGAGTGAGAGGAGCTGGGGGAGGGGGTTTAGGGTGGAGGAGGGTGAGTGTTAGGAGGTTTGGAGATTAGGGAGAGAGATAGGAGTAGGGTTGTGAAGATAGGGGAGGGGGAGTTGTAGAGATGGGTGAGGGAGAGAGGTAGAGTGAGAGGATAGGGAGATAGGTAGTAGAGGGGGTGGCGGGAGGGGGGGAGAGATAGAGAAATAGATAGAGAAAATAGATAGAGAAGTCGATAGATAGGGAAATAGATAGATAGACAGATAGGTAGGTAGGAGGAGGTGGAGAGTGGGGGAGTTAGATAGTGAGATAGGGAGCTAGAGAGATAGGAAGATAGGAGGAGTGAGGGAGGTAGATAGCGAACGGGTTAGCTAGGGGTGAGAGAGGGGGAGGCGAGTGAGGGAGGGGGATGAGGAAGGAGCAGGAGGGCAGGCTCGGGGGAAGAAGACGGAGGAGGTAGAAGAGCCGAAGACAGGAGAACAGAAGACAGAAGAACAGAAGACAGAAGAACAGAAGACCGGAAGAGCAGAAGACAGAAGAACAGAAGAACAGAAGACAGAAGAACAGAAGAACAGAAGAACAGAAGACAGAAGAACAGAAGACAGAAGCACAGAAGATCGGAAGAGGAGAAGAACAGAGAAGAACAGAGAAGAACACAGAAGAACCGAGAAGAAGAACACAGAAGCACCGAGAAGAACAGAGAAGAAGAAGACAGAAGTCCGGAAGAACACAGAAGAACAGAAGGGAAGAACAGAAGAACAGAAGAGAAGAACAGAAGAACACAGAAGAAGATTGCAGAGGGGGAGCGAGGAGGAAGAGACAGAGAGGAGGAAAAGAAGCAGGAGCAGGAGAGAAGGTGAGTGGCGCGGGGCAGGGCAAGGGGCTGGGAGGAGGGGGGTACTTACAGTTAGGTGGGTCTCAGGAACACAGGAACTCGGGAACTTGGAGGAGCTGCAGCGGCAGGGGGAGCGACCTACCCTTGGGTCAAGGGTCGCTACCACTGTCGCGCAGCGGCCGCCATAAGAGGTAGGAGGGGGGGGAGGGGTCAGCTGGGGGCGAATGGGAGCTGGGGGGCGTGCAGGAGGTCGCGGCGGGAAAGCGCGAGGGAGGGGGGGGGACAGGTAGAGTGAGAGGAGCTGGGGGAGGGGGTTTAGGGTGGAGGAGGGTGAGTGTTAGGAGGTTTGGAGATTAGGGAGAGAGATAGGAGTAGGGTTGTGAAGATAGGGGAGGGGGGGTTGTAGAGATGGGTGAGGGAGAGAGGTAGAGTGAGAGGATAGGGAGATAGGTAGTAGAGGGGGTGGCGGGAGGGGGGGAGAGATAGAGAAATAGATAGAGAAAATAGATAGAGAAGTCGATAGATAGGGAAATAGATAGAAAGACAGATAGGTAGGTAGGAGGAGGTGGAGAGTGGGGGAGTTAGATAGTGAGATAGGGAGCTAGAGAGATAGGAAGATAGGAGGAGTGAGGGAGGTAGATAGCGAACGGGTTAGCTAGGGGTGAGAGAGGGGGAGGCGAGTGAGGGAGGGGGATGAGGAAGGAGCAGGAGGGCAGGCTCGGGGGAAGAAGACGGAGGAGGTAGAAGAGCCGAAGACAGGAGAACAGAAGACAGAAGAACAGAAGACAGAAGAACAGAAGACCGGAAGAGCAGAAGACAGAAGAACAGAAGAACAGAAGACAGAAGAACAGAAGAACAGAAGAACAGAAGAACAGAAGACAGAAGAACAGAAGACAGAAGCACAGAAGATCGGAAGAGGAGAAGAACAGAGAAGAACAGAGAAGAACAGAGAAGAACAGAGAAGAACACAGAAGAACCGAGAAGAAGAACACAGAAGCACCGAGAAGAACAGAGAAGAAGAACACAGAAGACCGGAAGAACGCAGAAGAACAGAAGGGAAGAACAGAAGAACAGAAGAGAAGAACAGAAGAACACAGAAGAAGATTGCAAACAAAGGACTTCCTCTGAGAGAGGGTGTTACACCCTCTCCCTTTGGAAAATGGTGTGAAGGCAGGGGAGGATTAGCCTCCCCCAGCCTCTGGAAATGCTTTCTTGGGCACAGATGTGCCCAATTCTGCATAAGCCAGTCTACACCGGTTCAGGGGACCCCTTAGCCCTGCTCTGGCGCGAAACTGGACAAAGGAAAGGGGAGTGACCACTCCCCTGACCTGCACCTCCCCTGGGAGGTGTCCAGAGCTCCTCCATTGTGCTCCAGACCTCTGCCATCTTGGAAACAGAGGTGCTGCTGGCACACTGGACTACTCTGAGTGGCCAGTGCCACCAGGTGACGTCAGAGACTCCTTCTGATAGGCTCCTTCAGGTGTAAGTAGCTTATCCTCTCTCCTAGGTAGCCAAACCCTCTTTTCTGGCTATTTAGGGTCTCTGTCTCTGGGGAAACTTTAGATAACGAATGCAAGAGCTCATCCGAGTTCCTCTGCATCTCTCTCTTCACCTTCTGCCAAGGAATCGACTGCTGACCGCGCTGGAAGCCTGCAAACCTGCAACATAGTAGCAAAGACGACTACTGCAACTCTGTAACGCTGATCCTGCCGCCTTCTCGACTGTTTTCCTGGTGGTGCATGCTGTGGGGGTAGTCTGCCTCCTCTCTGCACTAGAAGCTCCGAAGAAATCTCCCGTGGGTCGACGGAATCTTCCCCCTGCAACCGCAGGCACCAAAAAGCTGCATTACCGGTCCCTTGGGTCTCCTCTCAGCACGACGAGCGAGGTCCCTCGAATCCAGCAACTCTGTCCAAGTGACCCCCACAGTCCAGTGACTCTTCAGTCCAAGTTTGGTGGAGGTAAGTCCTTGCCTCACCTCGCTAGACTGCATTGCTGGGAACCGCGACTTTTGCAGCTACTCCGGCCCCTGTGCACTTCCGGCAGAAATCCTTTGTGCACAGCTAAGCCTGGGTCCAAGGCACTCTAACCTGCATTGCACGACTTTCTAAGTTGGTCTCCGGCGACGTGGGACTCCTTTGTGCGACTTCGGGTGAGCACCGTTTCACGCATCCTTGTAGTGCCTGTTTCTGGCACTTCTCTGGGTGTTACCTGCTGCTAACAGGGCTCTTTGTCTTGCTCGACGTCCCCTCTACCTCCTGGTCCAATTTGCGACCTTCTGGTCCCTCCAGCGCCGCAGCAACATCCAAAAACCCTAACTGCACGATTTGCAGCTAGCAAGGCTTGTTGGCGTTCTTTCGGCGGGAAAACACTTCTGCACGACTCTACCAGGCAAGGGGGATCCGTCCTCCAAAGGGAAAGTCTCTAGCCCTTTGCGTTTCTGCAGAAACCACAGCTTCTTCTGTCCAGTAGAAGCTTCTTTGCACCCGCAGCTGGCATTTCCTGGGCATCTGCCCATCTCCGACTTGCTTGTGACTTTTGGACTTGGTCCCCTTGTTCCACAGGTACCCCAGATTGGAAATCCAGCATTGTTGCATTGTTGGTTTGTGTCTTTCCTGCATTATTCCATTAACACGACTTCTTTGTCTTTAGGGGAACTTTAGTGCACTTTGCACTCACTTTTCAGGGTCTTGGGGAGGGCTATTTTTCTAACTCTCACTATTTTCTAATAGTCCCAGCGACCCTCTACAAGGTCCCATAGGTTTGGGGTCCATTCGTGGTTCGCATTCCACTTTTGGAGTATATGGTTTGTGTTGCCCCTATCCCTATGTTTCCCCATTGCATCCTATTGTAACTATACATTGTTTGCACTGTTTTCTAAGACTATACTGCATATTTTTGCTATTGTGTATATATATCTTGTGTATATTTCCTATCCTCTCACTGAGGGTACACTCTAAGATACTTTGGCATATTGTCATAAAAATAAAGTACCTTTATTTTTAGTATAACTGTGTATTGTGTTTTCTTATGATATTGTGCATATGACACTAAGTGGTACTGTAGTAGCTTCACACGTCTCCTAGTTCAGCCTAAGCTGCTCTGCTAAGCTACCATTATCTATCAGCCTAAGCTGCTAGACACCCTATACACTAATAAGGGATAACTGGGCCTGGTGCAAGGTGCAAGTACCCCTTGGTACTCACTACAAGCCAGTCCAGCCTCCTACACTACCTATATGTAGCTTCATAATGGTAACTCCGAATATGGTCATGTAACATGTCTATGATCATGGAATTGCCCCCTCTATGCCATCCTGGCATAGTTGGCACAATCCCATGATCCCAGTGGTCTGTAGCACAGACACTGGTACTGCCAAACTGCCTTTCCCGGGGTTTCACTGCAGCTGCTGCCAGCCCCTCAGACAGGCTTCTTCCCTCCTGGGGCCCAACCACGCCTGGCCCAGGATGGCAGAACAAATGGCTTCCTCTGAGAGAGGGTGTTACACCCTCTCCCTTTGGAAAATGGTGTGAAGGCAGGGGAGGAGTAGCCTCCCCCAGCCTCTGGAAATGCTTTCATGGGCACACATGGTGCCCATTTCTGCATAAGCCAGTCTACACCGGTTCAGGGACCCCTTAGCCCTGCTCTGGCGCGAAACTGGACAAAGGAAAGGGGAGTGACCACTCCTCTGACCTGTACCTCCCCTGGGAGGTGCCCAGAGCTCCTCCATTGTGCTCCAGACCTCTGCCATCTTGGAAACAGAGGTGCTGCTGGCACACTGGACTGCTCTGAGTGTCCAGTGCCATCAGGTGACGTCAGAGACTCCTCCTGATAGGCTCCTTCAGGTGTTGCTAGCCTATCTTCTCTCCTAAGTAGCCAAACCCTCTTTTCTGGCTATTTAGGGTCTCTGTTTGGGGATTTCCTTAGATAACGAATGCAAGAGCTCATCCGAGTTCCCCTGCATCTCTCTCTTCACCTTCTGCCAAGGAATCGACTGCTGACCGCGCTGGAAGCCTGCAAAACTGCAACAAAGTAGCGAAGACGACCACTGCAACTCTGTAACGCTGATCCTGCCGCCTTCTCGACTGTTTTCCTGGTGGTGCATGCTGTGGGGGTAGTCTGCCTCCTCTCTGCACTAGAAGCTCCGAAGAAATCTCCCGTGGGTCGACGGAATCGTCCCCCTGCAACCGCAGGCACCAAAGAACTGCATCACCTGTACCCTGGGTCTCCTATCAGCATGACGAGCGAGGTCCCTTGAATCCAGCAACTCAGTCCAAGTGACTCCCACAGTCCAGTGACTCTTCAGTCCAAGTTTGGTGGAGGTAAGTCCTTGCCTCCCCACGCCAGACTGCATTGCTGGGAAACGTGACTTTTGCAGCTACTCCGGCCTCCGTGCACTTCCGGCATAAATCCTTTGGTGCACAGTCCAGCCTGGGTCCACGGCACTCTAGCCTGCATTGCACGACCTCCTAAGTTGTTCTCAGGCGACGTGGGACTCCTTTGTGCGACTTCGGGTTAGCACCATTTCACGCATCCTTGTAGTGCCTGTTTCTGGCATTTCTGCGGGAGCTGCCTGCTGCTGAGAGGGCTCCTTGTCTTGCTCGACGCCCCCTCTGTCCCCAGACGCAATTGGCAACATCCTGGTCCCTCCTGGGCCACAGCAGCATCCAAAAACCCTAACCGCCTGATTTGCAGCTAGCAAGGCTTGTTGGCAGTCTTTCTTCAGGAAAACACTTCTGCACGACTCTCCACGGCGTGGGGGATCCGTCCTCCAAAGGGGAAGTTCCTAGCGCTTGTCGTTCCTGCAGCATCTCCAGCTTCTACTGTCCAGTAGCAGCTTCTTTGCACCCACAGCTGGCATTTCCTGGGCATCTGCCCATCTCCGACTTGCTTGTGACTTTTGGATTCCATCCCCTCGTTCCACAGGTACCCTCGACTGGAAATCCATCATTGTTGCATTGCTGATTTGTGTCTTTCCTGCAGAATTCCCCTATCACGACTTCTATGTCCTTTGGGGAACTTTAGTGCACTTTGTACTCACTTTTCAGTGTCTTGGGGTGGGCTATTTTTCTAACCCTTACTATTTTCTAATAGTCCCAGCGACCCTCTACAAGGTCAGATAGGTTTGGGGTCCATTCGTGGTTCGCATTCCACTTTTGGAGTATATGGTTTGTGTTGCCCCTATCCCTATGTTTCCCCATTGCATCCTATTGTAACTATACATTGTTTGCACTGTTTTCTAAGACTAACTGCATATTTTTGCTATTGTGTATATATATCTTGTGTATATTTCCTATCCTCTCACTGAGGGTACACTCTAAGATACTTTGGCATATTGTCATAAAAATAAAGTACCTTTATTTTTAGTATAACTGTGTATTGTGTTTTCTTATGATATTGTGCATATGACACTAGGTGGTACTGTAGTAGCTTCACACGTCTCCTAGTTCAGCCTAAGCTGCTCTGCTAAGCTACCATTATCTATCAGCCTAAGCTGCTAGACACCCTATACACTAATAAGGGATAACTGGGCCTGGTGCAAGGTGCAAGTACCCCTTGGTACTCACTACAAGCCAGTCCAGCCTCCTACAGTCACTAGCCCGTTAGTGACAATTTGGAAAGAAATGAGAGAGCATAACCACTGAGGTTCTGATTAGCAGAGCCTCAGTGAGACAGTTAGTTACTACACAGGTAACACATTCAGGCACACTTATGAGCATTGGGGCCCTGGGTTACCAGGGTCCCAGTGACACATACAACTAAAACAACATATATACAGTGAAAAATGGGGGTAACATGACAGGCAAGATGGTACTTTCCTACAGCTCTGACAAACTTTTTTCTCTTTTTCTATCACTTTAACTCTCTCTAAAAATGTCTGGCACAGGCCAAAATGTTGATCTGTCCAAACTTGCATATGATCACCTTAGCTGGAAAAGAGCAAGGAGTCTCTGCATAGAGAGAGGTTTGAGTGTAGGGAAGAATCCTTCCTTGGAATTGTTACTGAACATGCTTAGAGAACAAGATAAGGCTAAAAGTGCCCCATCTGTTGAAAAAGTAGCTAATGGTTCCCAATCTGATCCAGGGACTCCCCCAGGAAAAGATTCAGGAAAGAAACTTCTTAGCCTGCCCATTACTAGACAGTCTAGCATAGTTGGTACTGAGGTGGCGTCACATCATACAGATGGTGTGCTCTCACATTACACTGTCAGCAAAGCTGTTAATGTGCCCTCTGTAAGGGACAGGTCTCCTTCTGTTCATTCTCATCATACCTCTGTGTCTAGGAATGTCCCTCCCACCAACCCAGATGACAGATTGTTAGAAAGGGAACTCAATAAGTTGAGGGCGGAACAAACCAGACTGAAGCTTAAAAAGCAACAGCTGGATTTGGATAGACAGTCTTTAGAACTAGAGAAGGAAAGACAGAAGTTGGGTTTAGAAACCCATGGTGGCAGCAGCAGTATTCCCCATAGTCATCCTGCAAAAGAGCATGATTCCAGGAATCTGCACAAGATAGTTCCCCCTTATAAGGAGGGGGATGACATTAACAAGTGGTTTGCTGCACTTGAGAGGGCTTGTGTTGTTCAAGATATCCCTCAAAGGCAGTGGGCTGCTATCCTATGGCTATCATTTAGTGGTAAGGGTAGGGATAGACTCCTTACTGTGAAAGAAAGTGATGCCAACAATTTCACTATTCTTAAGAATGCACTCCTTAATGGTTATGGCTTAACCACTGAACAATACAGGATAAAGTTCAGAGAGACCAAAAAGGAGTCTTCACAAGACTGGGTTGATTTCATTGACCATTCAGTGAAGGCCTTGGAGGGGTGGTTACATGGCAGTAAAGTTACTGATTATGACAGCCTGTATAACTTGATCCTGAGAGAGCATATTCTTAATAATTGTGTGTCTGATTGGTTGCACCAGTACTTGGTGGACTCTGATCTGACCTCTCCCCAAGAATTGGGAAAGAAGGCAGACAAATGGGTCAGAACAAGGGTGAACAGAAAAGTTCATACATTTTCTGACAAAGAGAACAAGAAGAAAGATGGTGAAAAATCTCAAGATAAGCATGGGGATAAGGGTAAAACCAGAGATCCCACTTCAAATCTTAAACACTCTTCAGGGGGTGGGGATAAAACAAATTCTTCCTCTTCTTCTCAACCTGCACACATTAAAAAGCCTTGGTGCTTTGTGTGTAAAAATAGAGGCCATAGGCCAGGGGATAAGTCCTGTCCAGGTAAACCCCCTGAGCCTACCACCACTAATACATCAAGCTCTAGTGCCCTAGCAGTAGTAGTACTAGTGGTGGGACTGCTGGCAACAGTCAAGTTAAGGGTGTAGTTGGGTTCACTTATGGGTCCATAGTAGAAACTGGGGTAGTCAGTCCCAAGACAGTTTCTGTCACACCTAGTGGCATTGGCCTTGCCACACTGGCTGCTTGTCCCCTTACAATGGATAAGTACAGGCAGACAGTTTCAATAAATGGTGTTGAGGCCTTGGCCTACAGGGACACAGGTGCCGGTATCACTTTGGTGACTGAAAACCTAGTGCATCCTGAACAACACAACATTGGACAACAGTATAAGATTATTGATGTCCATAACTCCACTAAGTTTCTTCCCTTAGCTATAATTCAGTTTAGTTGGGGTGGAGTTACTGGCCCTAAGCAGGTGGTGGTATCACCTAGCTTACCTGTAGACTGTCTCTTAGGTAATGACCTAGAGGCCTCAGGTTGGGCTGATGTAGAGTTTTATGCCCATGCAGCCATGCTGGGCATCCCTGAGGAATTGTTCCCTCTCATTTCAAGTGAAATGAAAAAGCAAAGGAGAGAAGGCCTGAAAACTCAGGATCCCTCTCCATCAACAGGTAAAAAGGGTATCACAGTATCCCCTAACCACCCTACCATTCAGGATACCATTCCTGTGGTGGGAGAAACCTCTCCTGGGGTGGCACCTGTTCCAAGGGAATCATCAGCTGGCAAAGCTGGACTCCCTGAGGTGGAAGTACCTCTCTGTGGGATAACTAACATTGGTGAGAAAAAGAGCACCATTTTAGTTAACATGGAGCATCCCTCCAACCCTCCCAGAGAAACTTTAGTGCAGAAACCCTGCACTGCCTCACAACACTTAGGACAGCATCCCTGCCCTAGTGTGGAGCTAATAGGACAGCATCCCTGCCCTGCTCCAACCCAAGAGAAACAGCATCCCTGTTCTCTCTTCCAGCCATATGGACAAAGTTTTTGCCCAGCTATGGCTTTACTGAGACACCATCCCTGTCTGGCATTTCCATCACTACAAATAGGTTCAGTGGACAATTCCCACTGCTCTAAACTAAAACTTACTGATAGAAACTCTGAAAATACATCTTCACATTGTTGCCTAGCTAAAAAACTTCAAACAGGGTGGTTTACATCCCCACAGGGAAGTAACCATATAGTGGATGATAAAGGGAGTAACCAGTCTATTGCAGAGCTACTCTCTACTTATCACCACTTAGACAATAAAGTCTCAACTGGCCAAGGTTAGCCTTATTGTCCTTCGTTTGGGGGGGGGGGTTGTGTGAGAAAGTAGCCTCTTTCTAGCCTTGTTACCCCCACTTTTGGCCTGTTTGTGAGTGAATGTCAGGGTGTTTGTCACTGTTTTCACTGTCTCACTGGGATCCTGATAGCCAGGCCCCAGTGCTCATAGTGAAAACACTATGTTTTCAGTATGTTTGTTATGTGTCACTGGGATCCTGCTGGTCAGGACCCCAGTGCTCATAGGTTTGTGGCCTATATGTATGTGTCACTGGGACCCTGTCACACAGGGCCCCAGTGCTCATAGGTGTGCATGTATATGTTCCCTGTGTGGTGCCTAACTGTCTCACTGAGGCTCTGCTAACCAGAACCTCAGTGGTTATGCTCTCTCATTACTTCCAAATTGTCACTGACAGGCTAGTGACCATTTTTACCAATTTACATTGGCTTACTGGAACACCCTTATAATTCCCTAGTATATGGTACTGAGGTACCCAGGGTATTGGGGTTCCAGGAGAACCCTATGGGCTGCAGCATTTCTTTTGCCACCCATAGGGAGCTCTGACAATTCTTACACAGGCCTGCCACTGCAGCCTGAGTGAAATAACGTCCACGTTATTTCACAGCCATTTTACACTGCACTTAAGTAACTTATAAGTCACCTATATGTCTAACCTTTACCTGGTAAAGGTTAGGTGCAAAGTTACTTAGTGTGAGGGCACCCTGGCACTAGCCAAGGTGCCCCCACATTGTTCAGAGCCAATTCCCTGAACTTTGTGAGTGCGGGGACACCATTACACGCGTGCACTACATATAGGTCACTACCTATATGTAGCTTCACCATGGTAACTCCGAATATGGCCATGTAACATGTCTATGATCATGGAATTACCCCCTCTATGCCATCCTGGCATTGTTGGTACAATTCCATGTTCCCAGTGGTCTGTAGCACAGACCCTGGTACTGCCAAACTGCCCTTCCTGGGGTTTCACTGCAGCTGCTGCTGCTGCCAACCCCTCAGACAGGCATCTGCCCTCCTGGGGTCCAGCCAGGCCTGGCCCAGGATGGCAGAACAAAGAACTTCCTCTGAGAGAGGGTGTGACACCCTCTCCCTTTGGAAAATGGTGTGAAGGCAGGGGAGGAGTAGCCTCCCCCAGCCTCTGGAAATGCTTTCTTGGGCACAGATGTGCCCAATTCTGCATAAGCCAGTCTACACCGGTTCAGGGACCCCTTAGCCCCTGCTCTGGCGCGAAACTGGACAAAGGAAAGGGGAGTGACCACTCCCCTGACCTGCACCTCCCCTGGGAGGTGTCCAGAGCTCCTCCAGTGTGCTCCAGACCTCTGCCATCTTGGAAACAGAGGTGCTGCTGGCACACTGGACTGCTCTGAGTGGCCAGTGCCACCAGGTGACGTCAGAGACTCCTGCTGATAGGCTCCTTCAGGTGTTAGTAGCCTATCCTCTCTCCTAGGTAGCCAAACCCTCTTTTCTGGCTATTTAGGGTCTCTGTCTCTGGGGAAACTTTAGATAACGAATGCATGAGCTCAGCCGAGTTCCTCTGCATCTCTCTCTTCACCTTCTGATAAGGAATCGACTGCTGACCGCGCTGGAAGCCTGCAAACCTGCAACATAGTAGCAAAGACGACTACTGCAACTCTGTAACGCTGATCCTGCCGCCTTCTCGACTGTTTTCCTGCTTGTGCATGCTGTGGGGGTAGCCTGCCTCCTCTCTGCACCAGAAGCTCCGAAGAAATCTCCCGTGGGTCGACGGAATCTTCCCCCTGCAACCGCAGGCACCAAAAAGCTGCATTACCGGTCCCTTGGGTCTCCTCTCAGCACGACGAGCGAGGTCCCTCGATTCCAGCAACTCTGTCCAAGTGACCCCCACAGTCCAGTGACTCTTCAGCCCAAGGTTGGTGGAGGTAAGTCCTTGCCTCACCTTGCTGGGCTGCATTGCTGGGAACCGCGACTTTGCAAGCTACTCCGGCCCCTGTGCACTTCCGGCGGAAATCCTTTGTGCACAGCCAAGCCTGGGTCCACGGCACTCTAACCTGCATTGCACGACTTTCTAAGTTGGTCTCCGGCGACGTGGGACTCCTTTGTGCAACTTCGGCGAGCACCGTTTCACGCATCCTCGTAGTGCCTGTTTCTGGCACTTCTCCAGGTGCTACCTGCTTCAGTGAGGGCTCTTTGTCTTGCAGGACGTCCCTTCTCTCTTCAAGTCCAATTTGCGACCTCCTGGTCCCTCTTGGGCCCCAGCAGCGTCCAAAACCACCAAACGCACGATTTGCGTGTAGCAAGGCTTGTTGGCGTCCTTTCGGCGGGAAAACACTTCTGCACGACTCTACAAGGCGAGCGGGATTCGTCTATCAAAGGGGAAGTCTCTAGCCCTTTTTGTTCCTGCAGAAACCTCAGCTTCTTCTGTCCAGTCGAAGCTTCTTTGCACCCGCAGCTGGCATTTCCTGGGCATCTGCCCATCTCCGACATGCTTGTGAGTTTTGGACTTGGTCCCCTTGTTCCACAGGTACCCTAGATTGGAAATCCACAGTTGTTGCATTGCTGGTTTGTGTCTTTCCTG
The DNA here is from genome assembly GCF_031143425.1 of Pleurodeles waltl. Lineage (NCBI taxonomy): Eukaryota > Metazoa > Chordata > Amphibia > Caudata > Salamandridae > Pleurodeles > Pleurodeles waltl. The sequence continues at coordinate 24,130 of NW_027150067.1, forward strand.
CATTATTCCTCTAACACGACTACTTTGTCCTTAGGGGAACTTTAGTGCACTTTGCACTCACTTTTCAGGGTCTTGGGGAGGGTTATTTTTCTAACTCTCACTATTTTCTAATAGTCCCAGCGACCCTCTACAAGGTCACATAGGTTTGGGGTCCATTCGTGGTTCGCATTCCACTTTTGGAGTATATGGTTTGTGTTGCCCCTATCCCTATGTTTCCCCATTGCATCCTATTGTAACTATACATTGTTTGCACTGTTTTCTAAGACTATACTGCATATTTTTGCTATTGTGTATATATATCTTGTGTATATCTCCTATCCTCTCACTGAGGGTACACTCTAAGATACTTTGGGCATATTGTCATAAAAATAAAGTACCTTTATTTTTAGTATAACTGTGTATTGTGTTTTCTTATGATATTGTGCATATGACACTAGGTGGTACTGTAGTAGCTTCACACGTCTCCTAGTTCAGCCTAAGCTGCTCTGCTAAGCTACCATTATCTATCAGCCTAAGCTGCTAGACACCCTATACACTAATAAGGGATAACTGGGCCTGGTGCAAGGTGCAAGTACCCCTTGGTACTCACTACAAGCCAGTCCAGCCTCCTACATATGTCTAACCTTTACCTGGTAAAGGTTGGGTGCTAAGTTACTTAGTGTGTGGGCACCCTGGCACTAGCCAAGGTGCCCCCACATTGTTCAGGGCCAATTCCCCGGACTTTGTGAGTGCGGGGACACCATTACACTTGTGCACTACATATAGGTCACTACCTATATGTAGCTTCACAATGGTAAATCCGAATATGGCCATGTAACATGTCTATGATCATGGAATTGCCCCCTCTATGCCATCCTGGCATAGTTGGCACAATCCCATGATCCCAGTGGTCTGTAGCACAGACCCTGGTACTGCCAAACTACCTTTCCCGGGGTTTCACTGCAGCTGCTGCTGCTGCCAGCCCCTCAGACAGGCTTCTGCCCTCCAGGATTCCAGCCAGGCCTGGCACAGGATGGCAGAACAAAGGACTTCCTCTGAGAGAGGGTGTTACACCCTCTCACTTTGGAAAATGGTGTGAAGGCAGGGGAGGAGCAGCCTCCCCCAGCCTCTGGAAATGCTTTCATGGGCACACATGGTGCCCATTTCTGCATAAGCCAGTCTACACCGGTTCAGGGACCCCTTAGCCCTGCTCTGGCGCGAAACTGGACAAAGGAAAGGGGAGTGACCACTCCCCTGACCTGTACCTCCCCTGGGAGGTGCCCAGAGCTCCTCCAGTGTGCTCCAGACCTCTGCCATCTTGGAAACAGAGGTGCTGCTGGCACACTGGACTGCTCTGAGTGGCCAGTGCCATCAGGTGACGTTAGAGACTCCTCCTGATAGGCTCCTTCAGGTGTTGCTAGCCTATCTTCTCTCCTAAGTAGCCAAACCCTCCTTTCTGGCTATTTAGGGTCTCTGCTTTGGGGATTTCCTTAGATAACGAATGCAAGAGCTCATCCGAGTTCCCCTGCATCTCTCTCTTCACCTTCTGCCAAGGAATCGACTGCTGACCGCGCTGGAAGCCGGCAAAACTGCAACAAAGTAGCGAAGACGACTACTGCAACTCTGTAACGCTGATCCTGCCGCCTTCTCGACTGTTTTCCTGGTGGTGCATGCTGTGGGGGTAGTCTGCCTCCTCTCTGCACTAGAAGCTCCGAAGAAATCTCCTGTGGGTCGACGGAATCGTCCCCCTGCAACCGCAGGCACCAAAGAACTGCATCACCGGTACCCTGGGTCTCCTCTCAGTACGACGAGCGAGGTCCCTTAAATCCAGCAACTCTGTCCAAGTGACTCCCACAGTCCAGTGACTCTTCAGTCCAAGTTTGGTGGAGGTAAGTCCTTGCCTCCCCACGCCAGATTGCATTGCTGGGAACCGCAACTTTTGCAGCTACTCCGGCCTCCGTGCACTTCCGGCGGAAATCCTTTCTGCACAGTCCAGCCTGCGTCTACGGCACTCTAACCTGCATTGCACAACCTCCTAAGTTGTTCTCCGGCAACGTGGGACTCCTTTGTGCGACTTTGGGTGAGCACCATTTCACGCATCCTTGTAGTGCCTGTTTCTGGCACTTCTGCGGGTGCTGCCTGCTGCTGAGAGGGCTCCTTTTTATGCTCTATGCCCCCTCTGTTCCCAGACGCAATTGGCCACATCCTGGTCCCTCCTGGGCTACAGCAACTTCCAAAAACCCTAACCGCACAATTTGCAGCTAGCAAGGCTTGTTGGCAGTCTTTCTTCAGGAAAACACTTCTGCACAACTCTCCACGGGCTGCGGGATCCGTCCTCCAAAGGGGACGTTCCTAGCCCTTGTCGTTCCTGCTGAATCTCCAGCTTCTACTGTCCAGTAGCAGCTTCTTTGCACCCACAGCTGGCATTTCCTGGGCATCTGCCCATCTCCGACTTGCTTGTGACTTTTGGACTTGGTCCCCTTGTTCCACAGGTACCCTCGACTGGAAATCCATCGTTGTTGCATTGCTGATTTGTGTCTTTCCTGCAGAATTCCCCTATCACAACTTCTATGTCCTTTGGGGAACTTTAGTGCACTTTGCACTCACTTTTCAGGGTCTTGGGGTGGGCTATTTTTCTAACCCTTACTATTTTCTAATAGTCCCAGCGACCCTCTACAAGATCACATAGGTTTGGGGTCCATTCGTGGTTCGCATTCCACTTTTGGAGTATATGGTTTGTGTTGCCCCTATCCCTATGTGTCTAAATTGCATCATATTGTAACTATACATTGTTTGCACTGTTTTCTAATACTATTACTACATATTTTGGTATTGTGTACATACATCTTGTGTATATTGCTATCCTCATACTGAGGGTACTCACCGAGATACTTTTGGCATATTGTCATAAAAATAAAGTACCTTTATTTTTAGTATATCTGTGTATTGTGTTTTCTTATGATATTGTGCATATGACACTAGTGGTACTGTAGGAGCTTCACTCGTCTCCTAGTTCAGCCTAAGCTGCTCTGCTAAGCTACCATTATCTATCAGCCTATGCTGCTATACACCCTATACACTAATAAGGGATAACTGGGCCTGGTGCAAGGTGCAAGTACCCCTTGGTACTCACTATAAGCCAGTCCAGCCTCCTACAGCTACTTTCTCACACAACCCCCCCCCCCAAACGAAGGACAATAAGTCTAACCTTGGCCAGTTGAGACTTGATCGAAGGAGAAATTGCTTACATATGGTAACCCCCAGTGCTCGTCTCTTAGCCCTATTCTATTCAATGTTCATATAGCCCCACCTTATCATTCGAATCAACTCATTTTGTATCTTGCTAATGATACGCAATTGTTTTTGACCCTTGACAAGAACTCCATGAGTTTTGAATTAAGGTGCATGTTTATATTTGGCTTGTGCCGTTTTAGTGTCAAAAAGTTTGATGCTCAAACGGCGCATAGCTAACTCCATGTGAGAAAGTAGCCTCTTTCTAGCCTTGTTACCCCCACTTTTGGCCTGTTTGTGAGTGTATGTCAGGGTGTTTTCACTGTCTCACTGGGATCCTGCTAGTCAGGGCCCAGTACCCATAGTGAAAACCATATGTTTTCAGTATGTTTGTTATGTGTCACTGGGACCCTGCTAGTCAGGACCCCAGTGCTCATAAGTTTGTGGCCTATATGTATGTGTTCCCTGTGTGGTGCCTAACTGTCTCACTGAGGCTCTGCTAACCAGAACCTCAGTGGTTATGCTCTCTCTGTACAAATTGTCACTAACAGGCTAGTGACCAATTTTACCAATTCACATTGGCATACTGGAACACCCTTATAATTCCCTAGTATATCGTACTGAGGTACCCAGGGTATTGGGGTTCCAGGAGATCCCTATGGGCTGCAGCATTTCTTTTGCCACCCATAGGGAGCTCTGACAAATACTACACAGGCCTGCCACTGCAGCCTTGTAGGAGGCTGGACTGGCTTGTAGTGAGTACCAAGGGGTACTTGCACCTTGCACCAGGCCCAGTTATCGCTTATTAGTGTATAGGGTGTCTAGCAGCTTAGGCTGATAGATAATGGTTGCTTAGCAGAGCAGCTTAGGCTGAACTAGGAGATGTGTGAAGCTACTACAGTACCACTTAGTGTCATATGCACAATATCATAAGAAAACACAATACACAGTTATACTAAAAATAATGGTACTTTATTTTTATGACAATATGCCAAAGTATCTTAGAGTGTACCCTCAGTGAGAGGGTAGGAAATATACACAAGATATATATACACAATAGCAAAAATATGCAGTATAGTCTTAGAAAACAGTGCAAACAATGTATAGTTACAGTAGGATGCAATGGGGACACATAGGGATAGGGGCAACACAAACCATATACTCCAAAAGTGGAATGCGAACCACAAATGGACCCCAAACCTATGTGACCTTGTAGAGGGTCGCTGGGACTATTAGAAAATAGTGAGAGTTAGAAAAATAACCCTCCCCAAGACCCTGAAAAGGGAGTGCAAAGTGCACTGAAGTTCCCCTAAGGATAAAGAAGTCGTGTTAGAGGAATAATGCAGGAAAGACACAAACCAACAATGCAACAACGATGGATTTCCAATCTAGGGTACCTGTTGGACAAGGGGACCAAGTCCAAAAGTCACAAGCAAGTCGGAGATGGGCAGATGCCCAGAAAATGCCAGCTGTGGGTGCAAAGAAGCTTCTACTGGACAGAATAAGCTGTGGTTTCTGCAGGAACAAAAAGGGCTAGAGACTTCACCTTGGGTGGACGGATACCACTCGCCGTGGTGAGTCGTGCAGAAGTGTTTTCTTGCCGAAAGAACGCCAACAAGCCTTGCTAGCTGCAAATCGTGCGGTTAGCGTTTCTGGACACTGCTGTGGCCCAGGAGCAACCAGGAGGTCGCAAATTGGACCAGGAGGTAGAGGGGACGTCGAGCAAGACAAGGAGTCCCCTTAGCAGCAGGTGGCATCCAGAGAAGTGCCAGAAACAGGCACTACGAGGGTGCGTGAAATGGTGCTCACCGAAGTTACACAAAGGAGTCCCACGTCGCCGGAGACCAACTTAGAAAGTCGTGCAATGCAGGTTAGAGTGCCGTGGACCCAGGCTTGGCTGTGCACATAGGATTTCCGCAGGAAGTGTACAGGGGCCGGAGTAGCTGCAAAAGTCGTGGTTCCGAGCAATGCAGTCTAGGGAGGTGAGGCAAGGACTTACCTCCACCAAACTTGGACTGAAGTGTCACTGGACTGTGTTGGCCACTTGGACAGAGTTGCTGGATTCAAGGGACCTCGCTCGTCGTGCTGAGAGGAGACCCAAGGGACAGGTAATGCAGCTTTTTGGTGCCTGCGGTTCCAGGGGGAAGATTCCATCGACCCACGGGAGATTTCTTCGGAACTTCTAGTGCAGAGAGGAGGCAGACTACCCCCACAGCATGCACCACCAGGAAAACAGTTGAGAAGGCGGCAGGATCAGCGTTACAGAGTTGCAGTAGTCGTCTTTGCTACTATGTTGCAGTTTTGCAGGCTTCCAGCGCGGTCAGCAGTCGATTCCTTGGCAGAAGGTGAAGAGAGAGATGCAGAGGAACTCGGATGAGCTCTTGCATTCGTTATCTAAAGTTTCCCCAGAGACAGAGACCCTAAATAGCCAGAAAAGAGGGTTTGGCTACCTAGGAGAGAGGATAGGCTAGCAACACCTGAAGGAGCCTATCAGAAGGAGTCTCTGACATCACCTGGTGGCACTGGCCACTCAGAGCAGTCCAGTGTGCCAGCAGCACCTCTGTTTCCAAGATGGCAGAGGTCTGGAGCACACTGGAGGAGCTCTGGACACCTCCCAGAGGAGGTGCAGGTCAGGGGAGTGGTCACTCCCCTTTCCTTTGTCCAGTTTTGCGCCAGAGCAGGGCTAAGGGGTCTCCTGAACCGGTGTAGACTGGCTTATGCAGAATTGGGCACATCTGTGCCCAAGAAAGCATTTCCAGAGGCTGGGGGAGGCTACTCCTCCCCTGCCTTCACACCATTTTCCAAAGGGAGAGGGTGTAACACCCTCTCTCAGAGGAAGTTCTTTGTTCTGCCATCCTGGGCCAGGCCTGGCTGGACCCCAGGAGGGCAGATGCCTGTCTGAGGGGTTGGCAGCAGCTGCAGTGAAACCCCAGGAAAGGCAGTTTGGCAGTACTAGGGTCTGTGCTACAGACCACTGGGATCATGGGATTGTGCCAACTATGCCAGGATGGTATAGAGTGGGCAATTCCATGATCATAGACATGTTACATGGCCATATTCGGAGTTACCATTGTGAAGCTACATATAGGTAGTGACCTATATGTAGTGCACGCGTGTAATGGTGTCCCCCGCACTCACAAAGTCCGGGGAATTGGCCCTGAACAATGTGGGGGCACCTTGGCTAGTGCCAGGGTGCCCTCACACTAAGTAACTTTGCACCTAACCTTTACCAGGTAAAGGTTAGACATAGAGGTGACTTATAAGTTACTTAAGTGCAGTGTAAAATGGCTGTGAAATAACGTGGACGTTATTTCACTCAGGCTGCAGTGGCAGGCCTGTGTAAGAATTGTCAGAGCTCCCTATGGGTGTCAAAAGAAATGCTGCAGCCCATAGGGATCTCCTGGAACCACAATACCCTGGGTACCTCAGTACCATATACTAGGGAATTATAAGGGTGTTCCAGTAAGCCAATGTAAATTGGTAAAATTGGTCACTAGCCTGTTAGTGACAATTTGGAAAGAAATGAGAGAGCATAACCATTGAGGTTCTGATTAGCAGAGCCTCAGTGAGACAGTTAGTCACTACACAGGTAACACATTCAGGCACACTTATGAGCACTGGGGCCCTGGGTTACCAGGGTCCCAGTGACACATACAACTAAAACAACATATATACAGTGAAAAATGGGGGTAACATGCTAGGAATGCCATGGTACTTTCCTACACAACACCCCCCCAAACGAAGGACAATAAGACTAGCCATGACCTGATGAGTCTTCATTGTCTAAGTGGAAATATCTGGAGAGCCCATCTGCATTGGAGTGGCTACTCCCAGGTCTATGTTCCACTGTATAGTCCATTCCCTGTAGGGATATGGACCACCTCAATAATTTAGGATTTTCACCTTTCATTTGTTTTAGCCAAAGTAGAGGTTTGTGGTCTGTCTGAACAATGAAGTGAGTGCCAAACAGGTATGGCCTCAACTTCTTCAGTGCCCAGACCACAGCAAAGGCCTCCCTCTCTATGGCAGACCAACGCTTTTCTCTAGGGGTCAAGCTCCTACTAATAAAAGCAACAGGTTGATCCTGGCCCTCAGAATTAAGTTGTGATAGGACTGCCCCTACTCCTAATTCAGATGCATCAGTTTGGACATAGAATTTTTTAGAGTAACAAGGGCTTTTCAGGACAGGTGCAGAGCACATGGCCTGCTTCAGCTCCTCAAAAGCTTTCTGACAGTTTGCTGTCCATAATACCTTTTTAGGCATTTTCTTGGATGTGAGGTCATTAAGAGGGGCTGCAATGGAGCCATAGTTCTTAATGAACCTCCTGTAATACCCAGTGAGGCCTAGGAAGGCTCTCACCTGAGACTGAGTCGTAGGGGGAACCCAATCAATAATTGTTTGGATTTTCCCCTGAAGTGGTGCAATCTATTCCCCACCAAAGAGGTGTCCCAGATAAACCACCTTACCCTGCCCTATCTGGCACTTTGAAGCCTTGATAGTGAGGCCTGCCTTTTGCAGGGCCTCCAAAACTTTCCATAGGTGGACCAGGTGATCATCCCAGCTGGAGCTAAAGACAGCTATATCGTCCAAATATGCTGCACTGAAAGCCTCCAGCCCTTGCAGGACTGTGTTCACCAACCTTTGAAAAGTGGCAGGTGCATTTTTCAAACCAAAAGGCATTACTGTAAATTGGTAATGGCCTCCAATGGTTGAAAATGCAGTTTTAGGTTTAGCATCTTCTGACAATTTGATCTGCCAATACCCTGCAGTCAAATCAAAAGTGCTTAGATACTTGGCAGATGCCAGTGTATCTATGAGCTCATCTGCCCTGGGTATAGGGTGAGCATCAGTTTTGGTTACCAGGTTGAGACCTCTATAGTCTACACAAAACCGCATTTCCTTCTTTCCATCTTTGGAATGGGGTTTTGGTACAAGTACCACAGGAGAAGCCCATGGACTTTCAGAGTGCTCAACCACTCCTAGTTCTAACATTTTCTGCACCTCTTGCTTTATGCAGTCCCTGACATGTTCAGGCTGCCTATAGATCTTACTTTTAACAGGTAAACTGTCTCCAGTATCTATAGTGTGCTCACACCAAGAAGTGGTACCTGGCACAGTAGAGAAGAGTTCAGAGAATTGATCTAGGAGATTTATGCAATGGTCTTTCTGCTCAGCAGTAAGACAATCAGCCAAAACTACACCTTCCACAAGAGCATCTTGTTCTGTGGAAGAGAAGAGATCAGGTAGAGGATCACTGTCTTCTTCCTGTCCCTCATCAGTTGCCATGAGCAGGGTGAGATCAGCCCTGTCATAGTAGGGTTTCAGGCGGTTGACATGGAGCACCCTAAGGGGACTCCTGGCAGTGCCTAAGTCAACTAAATAGGTGACTTCTCCCTTCTTTTCAACAATTGTGTGGGGTCCACTCCATTTATCTTGGAGTGCTCTTGGGGCCACAGGCTCCAAGACCCACACTTTCTGCCCTGGTTGGTACTGAACCAAAACAGCCTTCTGATCATGCCATTGCTTCTGGAGCTCTTGGCTGGCCTGAAGGTTCTTACTGGCCTTTTTCATATACTCAGCCATCCTTGATCTGAGGTCAAGTACATAATCCACAATATCTTGCTTAGGAGCTTTTAAAGGTTGTTCCCAACCCTCCTTGACAAGTGTGACTGGACCCCTAACAGGGTGTCCAAATAGAAGTTCAAAGGGGCTGAAGCCCACTCCTTTCTGGGGTACCTCCCTGTAGGCAAAAAGGAGGCATGGTAGCAGGATATCCCATCTCCTGCGGAGTTTTTCAGGGAGACCCATAATCATGCCTTTGAGAGTTTTATTAAATCTCTCCACCAGTCCATTTGTTTGTGGATGATAGGGTGTTGTGAACTTGTAAGTTACACCACACTCCTTCCACATGGCCTTTAAGTATGCAGACATGAAATTGCTTCCCCTGTCTGATACTACTTCCTTTGGGAAGCCCACCCTAGAAAATATTCCTAGGAGGGCCTTTGCCACTGCAGGTGCTGTAGTGGTCCTTAAAGGAATTGCTTCAGGGTATCTTGTGGCATGGTCCACTACCACCAAGATAAACCTATTGCCTGAAGCAGTAGGAGGGTCAAGGGGGCCAACTATGTCATCCCCTACCCTTTCAAAGGGAACCCCAACCACAGGCAGTGGAATAAGGGGTGCCTTTGGGGTGCCACCTGTCTTGCCACTGGCTTGACAGGTTTCACAGGACTTACAAAACTCTTTTGTGTCCTCAGACATCCTAGGCCAATGAAACAAGGGGACAAGTCTGTCCCAAGTTTTCATTTGTCCCAGGTGTCCAGCTAGGGGAATGTCTTGGGCTAGAGTTAGAAGGAACTTTCTGTACTCCTGAGGAATCACTAATCTCCTGGCAGCTCCAGGTTTAGGATCCCTATGCTCAGTGTACAAGAGGTTGTCCTCCCAGTAAACTCTGTGAGAGTCACTGACATCCCCATTAGCCTGTTTGACAGCTTGCTGTCTTAGACCCTCTAATGTGGGACAGGTTTGCTGTGCCACACTCAGCTCCTCCCTGGCAGGCCACCCTTCACCCAAGAGCTCAGCAGTGTCTGCTTCCAGCTCCTCTGGTGTAGGTTCTGCACAGGGTGGAAATTCTTCTTCCTCAGAAGTAGAATCCACTGTAGAGGGAGGGATAGTAGGAAGTGGTTTGCTTCTACTAGCCCTAGCTTTAGGGAGCACTTGGTCCATTGTTCCAGGATCCAAGCTTCCCTGTCCTTTTTGCTTTTTGGCCTGAGCCCTGGTTAAAGCAAAAATATGCCCTGGGATGCCCAGCATTGCCGCATGGGCCTCTAACTCCACATCTGACCAAGCTGAAGTCTCCAAATCATTTCCTAGTAGACAGTCTACAGGTACATTTGTGGCTACCACAACTTTCTTTGGACCAGTAACCCCCCCCAGTTGAGATTTACAACAGCCATGGGGTGGCTAAGTGTGTTGTTGTGTGCATCGGTTACTTGGTACTGGTGACCAAGTAGGTGTTGTTCAGGGTGGACCAGTTTCTCTATGACCATAGTCACACTGGCACCAGTGTCCCTGTAGGCCTGAACCTCAACACCATTTATTAGGGGTAGCTGCTTGTACTTATCCCTATTAAGGGGACAAGCAACTAAGGTGGCTAAATCAATAGCCCCCTCAGAGACTAACACAGCCTCTGTGGCCTCCCTAACAAGGCCAACCCCAACTAAGTTACCAATAGTGAGCCCAGCTACTCCCTTGGATTGGCTATTAGTAGGTTTGCTCCCACCACCACTGCTATTAGTAGGGACACTAGGGGTAGCAGTAAGGGTTGTAGTGGTAGGAGGCTTGGTGCTTTTCTTTGGACAACTGGGATCTGTTGTCCAATGGCCTTTTACTTTACATAAATAGCACCATGGTTTCTTTTGTTTGTTTTGATTAAAGGAGGATTTGGACCCACCAGAGTGTTTTTGTGGGCCCGATGAAGACTCATTTTTAGATTTGTCCCCACCCTTGTCAGAAGACTTACCATCCTTCTTTTTGTTGCCATCTTTGTCACCCCCTGTATGAACTTTTCTGTTCACCCTTGTTCTGACCCATTTGTCTGCCTTCTTTCCCAATTCTTGGGGAGAGGTCAGATCAGAGTCCACCAAGTACTGGTGCAACAAATCAGAAACACAATTATTAAGAATATGCTCTCTCAGGATCAAGTTATACAGGCTGTCATAATCAGTAACTTTACTGCCATGTAACCACCCCTCCAAGGCCTTCACTGAATGGTCAATGAAATCAACCCAGTCTTGTGAAGACTCCTTTTTGGTCTCTCTGAACTTTATCCTGTACTGTTCAGTGGTTAAGCCATAACCATCCAGGAGTGCATTCTTAAGAACTGTAAAATTATTGGCATCACTTTCTTTCACAGTAAGGAGCCTATCCCTACCTTTTCCACTAAATGATAGCCATAGGATAGCAGCCCACTGCCTTTGAGGGACATCCTGTACAACACAGGCCCTCTCAAGTGCAGCAAACCACTTGTTAATGTCATCCCCCTCCTTATAAGGGGGAACTATCTTATGCAGATTCCTGGAATGCTCTTTTGCAGGATGACTATGGGGAATACTGCTGCTGCCACCATGGGTTTCTAAACCCAGTTTCTGTCTCTCCTTCTCTACTTCTAAAGTCTGTCTATCCAAATCCAGCTGTTGCTTCTTGAGCTTCAGTCTGGTTTGTTCCACTCTTAATCTATTGAGCTCCCTTTCTAACAATCTGTCATCAGAGTGGGTGGGAGGGACATGCCTTGAAACAGAAGTATGGTGAGAATGGACAGAAGGAGACCTGTCCCTTACAGAGGGAACCCTAACAGCTTGGCTAACAGGAACATCAGTACCACTGTGGTGAGAATAAATGCTTTTGCTATGATGTGAGACAACACTATTTTTATGGTGTGGCTCTACATCAATACCAACTATGCTAGACTGTCTAGTAATGGGCAGGCTTGGAAGTTTCTTTCCTGAATATTTTCCTGGGGGAGTCCCTGGATCAAATTGGGAACCATTAGCTACTTTTTCAACAGATGGGGCACTTCTAGCCTTATCCTGTTCTCTAAGCATGTTAAGTAACAATTCCAAGGAAGGATTCTTCCCTACACTCAAACCTCTCTCTACACAGAGACTCCTTGCTCCTTTCCAGCTAAGGTGGTCATATGCAAGTTTGGACAGATCAACATTTTGGCCTGTGCCAGACATTTTTAGAGAGAGTTAAAGTGATAGTAAAAGATAAAAAGTTTGTCAGAGCTTTTAGAAAGACAGAGAAAAAAACTTTTTACACTTTTTAGAACTTTTTAGAAAGTTAGAAGTACTTTTCAGCACTTAGAAAAGAGTGAAAAGAGGAAATGCTAAACTTTTTGGCTATGTGTATATACACTGAACTTGTTTTGTATATTTTTCTCTTATGAAAAGTACAATGACAAGAGTGGTAAGTAGTCACAAAGCACTTATCCCACCGCTGCACAACCAATGTAGGAGGCTGGACTGGCTTGTAGTGAGTACCAAGGGGTACTTGCACCTTGCACCAGGCCCAGTTATCCCTTATTAGTGTATAGGGTGTCTAGCAGCATAGGCTGATAGATAATGGTAGCTTAGCAGAGCAGCTTAGGCTGAACTAGGAGACATGTGAAGCTACTACAGTACCACTTAGTGTCATATGCACAATATCATAAGAAAACACAATACACAGTTATACTAAAAATAAAGGTACTTTATTTTTATGACAATATGCCAAAGTATCTTAGAGTGTACCCTCAGTGAGAGGGTAGGAAATATACACAAGATATATATACACAATAGCAAAAATATGCAGTATAGTCTTAGAAAACAGTGCAAACAATGTATAGTTACAATAGGATGCAATGGGGACACATACGGATAGGGGCAACACAAACCATATACTCCAAAAATGGAATGCGAACCACGAATGGACCCCAAACCTATGTGACCTTGTAGAGGGTCGATGGGACTATTAGAAAATAGTGAGAGTTCGAAAAATAACCCTCCCCAAGACCCTGAAAAGTGAGTGCAAAGTGCACTAAAGTTCCCCTAAGGATAAAGAAGTCGTGTTAGAGGAATAATGCAGGAAAGACACAAACCAACAATGCAACAACGATGGATTTCCAATATTAGGGTACCTGTGGAACAAGGGGACCAAGTCCAAAAGTCACAAGCAAGTCGGAGATGGGCAGATGCCCAGGAAATGCCAGCTGTGGGTGCAAATAAGCTTCTACTGGACAGAAGAAGCTGTAGTTTCTGCAGAAACGAAAAGGGCTAGAGAGTTACCCTTAGGTGGATGCATCCCTCTCGCCGTGGAGAGTTGTGCAGAAGTGTTTTCCCGCCGAAAGAATGCCAACAAGCCTTGCTAGCTGCAAATCGTTCAGTTAGCATTTTTGGAAGCTGAGGTAGCCCAGGAGGGACCAGGAGGTCGCAAATTGGACCAGGACGTAGAAGGGACATCGTGCAAGACAAGGAGCCCTCTTAGCAGCAGGTGGCATCTGGAGAAGTGCCAGAAACAGGCACTACAAGGATTCGTGAAACAGAGCTCACCCGAAGTTACACAAAGTAGTCCCACGTCGCCGGAGACCAACTTAGAAAGTCGTGCAATGCAGGTTAGAGTGCGGTGGACCCAGGCTTGGCTGTGCACAAAGGATTTCTGCCGGAAGTGCACAGGGGCCGGAGTAGCTTCAAAAGTCGCGGTTCCCAGCAATGCAGTCTAGCGAGGTAAGGCAAGGACTTACCTCCACCAAACTTGGACTGAAGAGTCACTGGACTGTGAGGGCCACTTGGACAGAGTTGCTGGATTCGAGGGACCTCGCTCGTCGTGCTGAGAGGAGACCCAAGGGACTGGTAATGCAGCTTTTTGGTGCCTGCGGTTGCAGGAGGAAGATTCCGTCGACCCACGGGAGATTTCTTCGGAGCTTCTAGTGCAGAGAGGAGGCAGACTACCCCCACAGCATGCACCACCAGAAAAACAGTCGAGAAGGCGGCAGGATCAGCGTTACAGAGTTGAAGTAGTCGTCTTTGCTACTATGTTGCAGTTTTGCAGGCTTCCAGCGCGGTCAGCAGTCGATTCCTTGGCAGAAGGTGAAGAGAGAGATGCAGAGGAACTCAGATGAGCTCTTGCATTCGTTATCTAAAGTTTCCCCAGAGACAGAGACCCTAAATAGCCAGAAAAGAGGGTTTGGCTACCTAGGAGAGAGGATAGGCCAGCAACACCTGAAGGAGCCCATCAGAAGGAGTCTCTGACGTCACCTGGTGGCACTGGCCACTCAGAGCAGTCCAGTGTGCCAGCAGCACCTCTGTTTCCAAGATGGCAGAGGTCTGGAGCACACTGGAGGAGCTCTGGGCACCTCCCAGGGGAGGTGCAGGTCAGGGGAGTGGTCACTCCCCTTTCCTTTGTCCAGTTTTGCGCCAGAGCAGGGCTAAAGGGTCCCCTGAACCGGTGTAGACTGGCTTATGCAGAATTGGGCACATCTGTGCCCAAGAAAGCATTTCCAGAGGCTGGGGGAGGCTACTCCTCCCCTGCCTTCACACCATTTTCCAAAGGGAGAGGGTGTAACACCGTCTCTCTGAGGAAGTTCTTTGTTCTGCCATCCTGGGCCAGGCCTGGCTGGACCCCAGGAGGGCAGATGCCTGTCTGAGGGGTTGGCAGCAGCAGCAGCTGCAGTGAAACCCCGGGAAAGGCAGTTTGGCAGTACCAGGGTCTCTGCTACAAGCCACTGGGATCATGGGATTGTGCCAACTATGCCAAGATGGTATAGAGGGGGCAATTCCATGATCATAGACATGTTACATGGCCATATTCGGAGTTACCATTGTGAAGCTACATATAGGTAGTGACCTATATGTAGTGCACGCGTGTAATGGTGTCCCCGCACTCACAAAGTCCGGGGAATTGGCCCTGGACAATGTGGGGGCACCTTGGCTAGTGCCAGGGTGCTCTCACACTAAGTAACTTTGCACCTAACCTTTACCAGGTAAAGGTTAGACATATAGGTGACTTATAAGTTACTTAAGTGCAGTGTAAAATGGCTGTGAAATAACGTGTGCGTTATTTCACTCAGGCTGCAGTGGCAGGCCTGTGTAAGAATTGTCAGAGCTCCCTATGGGTGGCAAAAGAAATGCTGCAGCCCATAGGGATCTCCTGGAACCCCAATACCCTGGGTACCTCAGTACCATATACTAGGGAATTATAAGGGTGTTCCAGTAACCCAATGTAAATTGGTAAAATTGGTCACTAGCCTGTTAGTGACAATTTGGAAAGAAATGAGAGAGCATAACCACTGAGGTTCTGGTTAGCAGAGCCTCAGTGAGACAGTTAGGCATCACACAGGGAACACATACATATAGGCCACAACCTTATGAGCACTGGGGTCCTGGCTAGCAGGGTCCCAGTGACACATAACAAACATACTGAAAACATAGGGTTTTCACTATGAGCACTGGGCCCTGGCTAGCAGGATCCCAGTGAGACAGTGAAAATACCCTGACATACACTCACAAACAGGCCTAAAGTGGGGGTAACAAGGCTAGAAAGAGGCTACTTTCTCACGCAACCCCCCCCCCCAAACGAAGGACAATAAGGCTAACCTTGGCCAGTTGAGACTTTATTGTCTAAGTGGTGATAAGTAGAGAGTAGCTCTGCAATAGACTGGTTACTCCCTTTATCATCCACTATCTGGTTACTTCCCTGTGGGGATGTAAACCACCCTGTTTGAAGTTTTTTAGCTAAGCAACAATGTGAAGATGTATTTTCAGAGTTTCTATCAGTAAGTTTTAGTTTAGAGCAATGGGAATTGTCCACTGAACCTATTTGTAGTGATGGAAATGCCAGACAGGGATGCTGTCTTAGAAAATCCATAGCTGGGCAAAAACTTTGTCCATATGGCTGGAAGAGAGAACAGGGATGCTGTTTCTCTTGAGTTGGAGCAGGGCAGGGATGCTGTCCTATGAGCTCCACACTAGGGCAGGGATGCTGTCCTAAGTGTTGTGAGGCAGTGCAGGGTTTCTGCACTAAAGTTTCTCTGGGAGGGTTGGAGGGATGCTCCATGTTAACTACAATGGTGCTCTTTTTCTCACCAATGTTAGTTATCCCACAGAGAGGTACTTCTACCTCAGGGAGTCCAGCTTTGCAAGCTGATGATTCCCTTGGAACAGGTGCCACCCCAGGAGAGGTTTCTCCCACCACAGGAATGGTATCCTGAATGGTAGGGTGGTTAGGGGATACTGTGATCCCCTTTTTACCTGTTGATGGAGAGGGATCCTGAGTTTTCAGGCCTTCTCACCTTTGCTTTTTCATTTCAGTAGAAATGAGAGGGAACAATTCCTCAGGGATGCCCAGCATGGCTGCATGGGCATAAAACTCTACATCAGCCCAACCTGAGGCCTCTAGGTCATTACCTAAGAGACAGTCTACAGGTAAGCTAGGTGATACCACCACCTGCTTAGGGCCAGTAACTCCACCCCAACTAAACTGAATTATAGCTAAGGGAAGAAACTTAGTGGAGTTATGGACATCAATAATCTTATACTGTTGTCCAATGATGTGTTGATCAGGGTGCACTAGGTTTTCAGTCACCAAAGTGATACTGGCACCTGTGTCCCTGTAGGCCAAGGCCTCAACTCCATTTATTGAAACTGTCTGCCTGTACTTATCCATTGTAAGGGGACAAGCAGCCAGTGTGGCAAGGCCAATGCCACTAGGTGTGACAGAAACTGTCTTGGGACTGACTACCCCAGTTTCTACTATGGACCCATAAGTGAACCCAACTACACCCTTAACTTGACTGTTGCCAGCAGTCCCACCACTAGTACCACTACTGCTGGGGGCACTAGAGCTTGATGTATTAGTGGTGGAAGGCTCAGGGGGTTTACCTGTACAGGACTTATCCCCTGGCCTATGGCCTCTATTTTTACACACAAAGCACCAAGGCTTTTTAACTTGTGTAGGTTGAGAAGAAGAGGAATAATTTGTTTTATCCCCACCCCCTGAAGAGTGTTTAAGATTTGAAGTGGGATCTTAGGTTTTACCCTTATCCCCATGCTTATCTTGAGATTTTTCACCATCTTTCTTCTTGTTGTTCTCTTTGTCACCCCCTGTATGAACTTTTCTGTTCACCCTTGTTCTGACCCATTTGTCTGCCTTCTTTCACAATTCTTGGGGAGAGGTCAGATCAGAGTCCACCAAGTACTGGTGCAACAAATCAGACACACAATTATTAAGAATATGCTCTCTCAGGATCAAGTTATACAGGCTGTCATAATCAGTAACTTTACTGCCATGTAACCACCCCTCCAAGGCCTTCACTGAATGGTCAATGAAATCAACCCAGTCTTGTGAAGACTCCTTTTTGGTCTCTCTGAACTTTATCCTGTATTGTTCAGTGGTTAAGCCATAACCATCCAGGAGTGCATTCTTAAGAACTTTGTAATCATTAGCTTCATTTTCTTTTACAGTAAGGAGCCTATCCCTACCTTTTCCACCAAATGATAGCCATAGGATAGCAGCCCACTGCCTTTGAGGGACATCCTGTACAGCACAGGCCCTCTCAAGTGCAGCAAACCACTTGTTAATGTCATCCCCCTCCTTATAAGGGGGAACTATCTTGTGCAGATTCCTGGAATCATGCTCTTTTGCAGGATGACTATGGGGAATACTGCTACTGCCACCATGGGTTTCTAAACCCAGTTTCTGTCTCTCCTTCTCTACTTCTAAAGTCTGTCTATCCAAATCCAGCTGTTGCTTCTTGAGCTTTAGTCTGGTTTGTTGCACTCTCAATCTATTGAGCTCCCTTTCTAACAATCTGTCATCAGGGTGGGTGGGAGGGACATGTCTTGAAACAGAAGTATGATGAGAGTGGACAGAAGGACACCTGTCCCTTACAGAGGGCACTCTAACAGCTTGGCTAACAGAAACTTCATTTCTACTGTGATGAGAATGAATGCTCTTGCTATGATGTGAGACAACACTATCTGTATGGTGTGACTCAACATCAGTACCAACTATGCTAGACTGTCTCGTAATGGGCAGGCTTGGAAGTTTCTTTCCTGAATCTTTTCCTGGGGGAGTCCCTGGATCAGATTGGGAACCATTAGCTACTTTTTCAACAGATGGGGCACTTTTAGCCTTATCTTGTTCTCTAAGCATGTTAAGTAACAATTCTAATGAAGGATTCTTCCCTACACTCAAACCTCTCTCTATGCAGAGATTCCTTGCTCCTTTCCAGCTAAGGTGGTCATATGCAAGTTTGGACAGATCAACATTTTGGCCTGTGCCAGACATTTTCAGAAAGAGTTAAAGTGATAGAAAAAGGAAAAAAGTTTTCAGAACTTTTTAGAAAGACAGAAAAAAACTTTTTAAACTTTTTAGAACTTTTTAGAAAGTTAGAAGTACTTTTCAGCACTTAGAAAAGAGTGAAAAGAGGAAATGCAAAACTTTTTGGTTATGTGTATATACACTGAACTTGTTTTGTATATTTTTCTCTTATGAAAAGTACAATGACAAGAGTGGTAAGTAGTCTCAAAGCACTTATCCCACCGCTGCACAACCAATGTAGGAGGCTGGACTGGCTTGTAGTGAGTACCAAGGGGTACTTGCACCTTGCACCAGGCCCAGTTATCCCTTATTAGTGTATAGGGTGTCTAGCAGCATAGGCTGATAGATAATGGTAGCTTAGCAGAGCAGCTTAGGCTGAACTAGGAGACGAATGAAGCTCCTACAGTACCACTTAGTGTCATATGCACAATATCATAAGAAAACACAATACACAGTTATACTAAAAATAAAGGTACTTTATTTTTATGACAATATGCCAAAGTATCTTAGAGTGTACCCTCAGTGAGAGGATAGGAAATATACACAAGATATATATACACAATACCAAAATATGCAGTAATAGTATTAGAAAACAGTGCAAACAATGATAGTTACAATAGGATGCAATGGGGACACTTAGGGATAGGGGCAACACAAACCATATACTCCAAAAGTGGAATGCGAACCACGAATGGACCCCAAACCTATGTGACCTTGTAGAGGGTCGCTGGGACTATTAGAAAATAGTGAGGGTTAGAAAAATAGCCCACCCCAAGACCCTGAAAAGAGTGCAAAGTGCACTAAAGTTCCCCAAAGGACAAAGAAGTCGTGATAGGGGAATACTGCAGGAAAGACACAAACCAGCAATGCAACAACGATGGATTTCCAGACGAGGGTACCTGTGGAACAAGGGGACCAAGTCCAAAAGTCACAAGCAAGTCGGAGATGGGCAGATGCCCAGGAAATGCCAGCTGTGGGTGCATAGAAGCTTCTACTGGACAGAAGAAACTTAGGTTTCTGCAGGAACGACAAGGGCTATAGACTTCCCCTTTGGAGGACGGATCCCTCACACCGTGGAGAGTCGTGCAGAAGTGTTTTCCTGCCAAAAGACCACCAACAAACCTTGTTAGCTGCAAATTATGCGGTAAGTGTTTTTGGATGCTGCTGTGGCCCGGAGGGACCAGGATGTCGCAAACTGCGTCAGGAGAGAGATGGGATGTCGAGCAAGACAAGGAGCCCTCTCAGGAGCAGGTAGCACCCGGAGAAGTGCCAGAAACAGGCACTACAAGGATGCGTGAAACGGTGCTCACCCGAAGTCGCACAAAGAAGTCCCACGTCGCCGGAGAACAACTTAGGAGGTCGTGCAATGCAGGTTAGAGTACCGTGGACCCAGGCTGGACTGTGCACAAAGGATTTCCGCCGGAAGTGCACGGAGGCCGGAGTAGCTGCAAAAGTCGCGGTTCCCAGCAATGCAGTCTGACGTAGGGAGGCAAGGACTTACCTCCACCAAACTTGGACTGAAGAGTCACTGGACTGTGGGAGTCACTTGGACAGAGTTGCTGGATTCGAGGGACCTCGCTCGTCGTACTTTAGAGGAGACCCAAGGGACCGGTAATGCAGCTTTTTGGTGCCTGCGGTTGCAGGGGGAAGATTTAGTCGACCCACGGAAAACAGTCGAGAAGGCGGCAGGATCAGAGTTACAGAGTTGCAGTAGTCGTCTTAGCTACTATGTTGCAGTTTTGCAGGCTTCCAGCGCGGTCAGCAGTCAATTCCTTGGCAGAAGGTGAAGAGAGAGATGCAGAGGAACTCGGATGAGCTCTTGCATTCGTTATCTAAAGTTTCCCCAGAGACAGGGACCCTAAATAGCCAGAAAAGAGGGTTTGGCTACCTAGGAGAGAGGATAGGCTAGCAACACCTGAAGGAGCCTATCAGAAGGAGTCTCTGACATCACCTGGTGGCACTGGCCACTCAGAGCAGTCCAGTGTGCCAGCAGCACCTCTGTTTCCAAGATGGCAGAGGTCTGGAGCACACTGGAGGAGCTCTGGGCACCTCCCAGGGGAGGTACAGGTCAGGGGAGTGGTCACTCCCCTTTCCTTTGTCCAGTTTCGCGCCAGAGCAGGGCTAAGGGGTCCCTGAACCGGTGTAGACTGGCTTATGCAGAAATGGGCACCAAAAGTGCCCATGAAAGCATTTCCAGAGGCTGGGGGAGGCTACTCCTCCCCTGCCTTCACACCATTTTCCAAAGGGAGAGGGTGTAACATCCTCTCTCAGAGGAAGTCCTTTGTTCTGCCATCCTGGGCCAGGCCTGGCTGGACCCCAGGAGGGCAGATGCCTGTCTGAGGGGTTGGCAGCAGCAGCAGCTGCAGTGAAACCCCGGGAAAGGCAGTTTGGAGTACCAGTACCACGCCTTCACACCATTTTCCAAAGGGAGAGGGTGTCACACCCTCTCTCAGAGGAAGTTCTTTGTTCTGCCATCCTGGGCCAGGCCTGGCTGGACCCCAGGAGGGCAGATGCCTGTCTGAGGGGTTGGCAGCAGCAGCAGCTGCAGTGAAACCCCAAGAAGGACAGTTTGGCAGTACCAGGGTCTGTGCTACAGACCACTGGGACCATGGGATTGTGCCAACTATGCCAGGATGGCATAGAGGGGGCAATTCCATGATCATACACATGTTACATGGCCATATTCGGAGTTACCATTGTGAAGCTACATATAGGTAGTGACCTATATGTAGTGCACGCGTGTAATGGTGTCCCCGCACTCACAAAGTTCAGGGAATTGGCTCTGAACAATGTGGGGGCACCTTGTCTAGTGCCAGGGTGCCCTCACACTTATTAACTTTGCACCTAACCTTTACCAGGTAAAGGTTAGACATATAGGTGACTTGTAAGTTACTTAAGTGCAGTGTAAAATGGCTGTGAAATAACGTGGACGTTATTTCACTCAGGCTGCAGTGGCAGGCCTGTGTAAGAATTGTCAGAGCTCCCTATGGGGGGCAAAAGAAATGCTGCAGCCCATAGGGATCTCCTGGAACCCCAATACCCTGGGTACCTCAGTACCATATACTAGGGAATTATAAGGGTGTTCCAGTAAGCCAATGTAAATTGGTAAAAATGGTCACTAGCCTGTCAGTGACAATTTGGAAGTAATGAGAGAGCATAACCACTGAGGTTCTGGTTAGCAGAGCCTCAGTGAGACAGTTAGGCACCACACAGGGAACATATACCTGCACACCTATGAGCACTGGGGCCCTGTGTGACAGGGTCCCAGTGACACATACATATAGGCCACAAACCTATGAGCACTGGGGTCCTGACCAGCAGGATCCCAGTGACACATAACAACCATACTGAAAACATAGTGTTTTCACTATGAGCACTGGGGCCTGGCTATCAGGATCCCAGTGAGACAGTGAAAACAGTGACAAACACCCTGACATACACTCACAAACAGGTCAAAAGTGGGGGTAACAAGGCTAGAAAGAGGCTACTTTCTCACACAACCCCCCCCCAAACGAAGGACAATAAGGCTAACCTTGGCCAGTTGAGACTTTATTGTCTAAGTGGTGATAAGTAGAGAGTAGCTCTGCAATATACTGGTTACTCCCTTTATCATCCACTATATGGTTACTTCCCTGTGGGGATGTAAACCACCCTGTTTGAAGTTTTTTAGCTAGGCAACAATGTGAAGATGTATTTTCAGAGTTTCTATCAGTAAGTTTTAGTTTAGAGCAGTGGGAATTGTCCACTGAACCTATTTGTAGTGATGGGAATGCCAGACAGGGATGCTGTCTCAGTAAAGCCATAGCTGGGCAAAAACTTTGTCCATATGGCTGGAAGAGAGAACAGGGATGCTGTTTCTCTTGGGTTGGAGCAGGGCAGGGATGCTGTCCTATTAGCTCCACACTAGGGCAGGGATGCTGTCCTAAGTGTTGTGAGGCAGTGCAGGGTTTCTGCACTAAAGTTTCTCTGGGAGGGTTGGAGGGATGCTCCATGTTAACTAAAATGGTGCTCTTTTTCTCACCAATGTTAGTTATCCCACAGAGAGGTACTTCCACCTCAGGGAGTCCAGCTTTGCCAGCTGATGATTCCCTTGGAACAGGTGCCACCCCAGGAGAGGTTTCTCCCACCACAGGAATGGTATCCTGAATGGTAGGGTGGTTAGGGGATACTGTGATACCCTTTTTACCTGTTGATGGAGAGGGATCCTGAGTTTTCAGGCCTTCTCTCCTTTGCTTTTTCATTTCACTTGAAATGAGAAGGAACAATTCATCAGGGATGCCCAGCATGGCTGCATGGGCATAAAACTCTACATCAGCCCAACCTGAGGCCTCTAGGTCATTACCTAAGAGACAGTCTACAGGTAAGCTAGGTGATACCACCACCTGCTTAGGGCCTGTAACTCCACCCCAACTAAACTGAATTATAGCTAAGGGAAGAAACTTAGTGGAGTTATGGACATCAATAATCTTATACTGTTGTCCAATGATGTGTTGATCAGGGTGCACTAGGTTTTCAGTCACCAAAGTGATACTGGCACCTGTGTCCCTGTAGGCCAAGGCCTCAACACCATTTATTGAAACTGTCTGCCTGTACTTATCCATTGTAAGGGGACAAGCAGCCAGTGTGGCAAGGCCAATGCCACTAGGTGTGACAGAAACTGTCTTGGGACTGATTACATCAGTTTCCACTATGGACCCATAAGTGAACCCAACTACACCCTTTGCTTGACTGTTGCCAGCAGTCCCACCACTAGTACCACTACTGCTAGGGGCACTAGAGCTTGATGTATTAGTGGTGGTAGGCTCAGGGGGTTTACCTGGACAGGACTTATCCCCTGGCCTATGGCCTCTGTTTTTACACACAAAGCACCAAGGCTTTTTAATGTGTGCAGGTTGGGAAGAAGAGGAAGAATTTGTTTTATTCCCACCCTCTGAAGAGTGTTTAAGATTTGAAGTGGGATCTTTGGTTTTACCCTTATCCCCATGCTTATCTTGGGATTTTTCACCATCTTTCTTCTTATTGCCATCTTTGTCACCCCCTGTATGAACTTTTCTGTTCACCCTTGTTCTGACCCATTTGTCTGCCTTCTTTCCCAATTCTTGGGGAGAGGTCAGATCAGAGTCTACCAGGTACTGGTGCAACAAATCAGACACACAATTATTAAGTATATGCTCTCTCAGGATTGTGTTATACAGGCTTTCATAATCAGTAACTTTACTGCCATGTAACCACCCCTCCAAGGCCTTCACTGAATGGTCAATGAAATCAACCCAGTCTTGTGAAGACTCCTTTTTGGTCTCTCTGAACTTTATCCTGTATTGTTCAGTGGTTAAGCCATAACCATCCAGGAGTGCATTCTTAAGAACTGTAAAATTATTGGCATCATTTTCTTTCACAGTAAGGAGTCTATCCCTACCCTTTCCACTAAATGATAGCCATAGGATAGCAGCCCACTGCCTTTGAGGGACATCCTGTACAACACAGGCCCTCTCAAGTGCAGCAAACCACTTGTTAATGTCATCCCCCTCCTTATACGGGGGAACTATCTTGTGCAGATTCCTGGAATCATGCTCTTTTGCAGGATGACTATGGGGAATACTGCTGCTGCCACCATGGGTATCTAAACCCAACTTCTGTCTTTCCTTCTCTAATTCTAAAGATTGTCTATCCAAATCCAGCTGTTGCTTCTTGAGCTTCAGTCTGGTTTGTTCCACTCTCAATCTATTGAGCTCCCTTTCTAACAATCTGTCATCAGGGTGGGTGGGAGGGACATTTCTAGATACAGAGGTATGATGGGAATGAACAGAAGGAGACCTGTCTCTTACAGAGGGCACCCTAACAGCTTGGCTAACAGTATAATGTGAGAGCACACCATCAGTATGGTGTGATTCAACCTCTGTACCAACTATGCTAGACTGTCTAGTAATGGGCAGGCTGAGAAGTTTCTTTCCTGAACCTTTTCCTGGGGGAGTCCCTGGATCAGATTGAGAACCATTAGCTGCTTTTTCACCAGATTGGGCACTTATGGCCTTATCCTGTACTCTAAGCATGTTAATTAACAGTTCTAAGGAAGGATTCTTCCCTACACTCAAACCTCTCTCTATGCAGAGACTCCTTGCTCCTTTCCAGCTAAGGTGATCATATGCAAGTTTGGACAGTTCAACATTTTGGCCTGTGCCAGACATTTTTAGAGAGAGTTAAAGTGATAGACAAAGAGAAAAAAGTTTTCAGAACTTTTTGGAAAGACAGAAAAAACTTTTTAAACTTTTAAGAACTTTTTGAAAGTTTAGAAGTACTTTTCAGCACTTAGAAAAGAGTGAAAAGAGGAAATGCAAAACTTTTTGGCTATGTGTATATACACTGACCTTGTTTTGTATATTTTTCTCTTATGAAAAGTACAATGACAAGAGTGGTAAGTAGTCTCAAGCACTTATCCCACCACTGCACAACCAATGTAGGAGGCTGGACTGGCTTGTAGTGAGTACCAAGGGGTACTTGCACCTTGCACCAGGCCCAGTTATCCCTTATTAGTGTATAGGGTGTCTAGCAGCTTAGGCTGATAGATAATGGTAGCTTAGCAGAGCAGCTTAGGCTGAACTAGGAGACGTGTGAAGCTACTACAGTACCACTTAGTGTCATATGCACAATATCATAAGAAAACACAATACACAGTTATACTAAAAATAAAGGTACTTTATTTTTATGACAATATGCCAAAGTATCTTAGAGTGTACCCTCAGTGAGAGGATAGCAAATATACACAAGATATATATACACAATAGCAAAAATATGCAGTATAGTCTTAGAAAACAGTGCAAACAATGTATAGTTACAATAGGATGCAATGGGGAAACATAGAGATAGGGGCAACACAAACCATATATTCCAAAAGTGGAATGCGAACCACGAATGGACCCCAAACCTATGTGACCTTGTAGAGGGTCGCTGGGACTATTAGAAAATAGTGAGAGTTAGAAAAATAACCCTCCCCAAGACCCTGAAAAGTGAGTGCAAAGTGCACTAAAGTTCCCCTAAGGACAAAATAGTCGTGTTAGAGGAATAATGCAGGAAAGACACAAACCAGCAATGCAACAACTGTGGATTTCCAATCTAGGGTACCTGTGGAATAAGGGGACCAAGTCCAAAAGTCACAAGCAAGTCGGAGATGGGCAGATGCCCAGGAAATGCCATCTGCGGGTGCAAAGAAGCTTCAACTGGACAGAAGAAGCTGAGGTTTCTGCAGGAACGAAAAGGGCTAGAGACTTCCCCTTTGGTGGACGGATCTATCTCGTCGTGGAGAGTCGTGCAGAAGTATTTTCCTGCCGAAAGGACGCCAACAAGCCTTGCTACATGCAAATCGTGCGTTTGGCGTTTTTGGACGCTGCCGGGGCCCAGGAGGGACCAGGAGGTCGCAAATTGGACCTGAAGAGAGAGGGGACATCGCGCAAGACAAAGAGCCCTCACTGAAGCAGGTAGCACCCGGAGAAGTGCCAGAAACAGGCACTACGAGGATGCGTGAAACAGTGCTCGCCGAAGTTGCACAAAGGAGTCCCACGTCGCCGGAGACCAACTTATAAAGTCGTGCAATGCAGGTTAGAGTGCCGTGGACCCAGGCTTGGCTGTGCATGAAGGATTTCCGCCGGAAGTGCACAGGGGCCGGAGTAGCTTGCAAAGTCGCGGTTCCCAGCAATGCAGCCCAGCGAGGTGAGGCAAGGACTTACCTCCACCAAACTTGGACTGAAGAGTCACTGGACTGTGGGGGTCACTTGGACAGAGTCGCTGGATTCGAGGGACCTCGCTCGTCGTGCTGAGAGGAGACCCAAGGGACCGGTAATGCAGCTTTTTGGTGCCTGCGGTTGCAGGGGGAAGATTCCGTCGACCCACGGGAGATTTCTTCGGAGCTTCTGGTGCAGAGAGGAGGCAGGCTACCCCCACAGCATGCACAAGCAGGAAAACAGTCGAGAAGGCGGCAGGATCAGCGTTACAGAGTTGCAGTAGTCGTCTTTGCTACTATGTTGCAGATTTGCAGGCTTCCAGCGCGGTCAGCAGTCGTTTCCTTATCAGAAGGTGAAGAGGGAGATGCAGAGGAACTCGGATGAGCTCTTGCATTCGTTATCTAAAGTTTCCCCAGAGACAGAGACCCTAAATAGCCAGAAAAGAGGGTTTGGCTACCTAGGAGAGAGGATAGGCTACTAACACCTGAAGGAGCCTATCAGCAGGAGTCTCTGACGTCACCTGGTGGCACTGGCCACTCAGAGCAGTCCAGTGTGCCAGCAGCACCTCTGTTTCCAAGATGGCAGAGGTCTGGAGCACACTGGAGGAGCTCTGGACACCTCCCAGGGGAGGTGCAGGTCAGGGGAGTGGTCACTCCCCTTTCCTTTGTCCAGTTTCGCGCCAGAGCAGGGGCTAAGGGGTCCCTGAACCGGTGTAGACTGGCTTATGCAGAATTGGGCACATCTGTGCCCAACAAAGCATTTCCAGAGGCTGGGGGAGGCTACTCCTGCCTTCACACCATTTTCCAAAGGGAGAGGGTGTCACACCCTCTCTCAGAGGAAGTTCTTTGTTCTGCCATCCTGGGCCAGGCCTGGCTGGACCCCAGGAGGGCAGATGCCTGTCTGAGGGGTTGGCAGCAGCAGCAGCTGCAGTGAAACCCCAGGAAGGACAGTTTGGCAGTACCAGGGTCTGTGCTACAGACCACTGGGACCATGGGATTGTGCCAACTATGCCAGGATGGCATAGAGGGGGCAATTCCATGATCATAGACATGTTCCATGGCCATATTCGGAGTTACCATTGTGAAGCTACATATAGGTAGTGACCTATATGTAGTGCACGCGTGTAATGGTGTCCCCGCACTCACAAAGTTCAGGGAATTTGCTCTGAACAATGTGGGGGCACCTTGTCTAGTGCCAGGGTGCCCTCACACTTATTAACTTTGCACCTAACCTTTACCAGGTAAAGGTTAGACATATAGGTGACTTATAAGTTACTTAAGTGCAGTGTAAAATGGCTGTGAAATAACGTGGACGTTATTTCACTCAGGCTGCAGTGGCAGGCCTGTGTAAGAATTGTCAGAGCTCCCTATGGGGGGCAAAAGAAATGCTGCAGCCCATAGGGATCTCCTGGAACCCCAATACCCTGAGTACCTCAGTACCATATACTAGGGAATTATAAGGGTGTTCCAGTAAGCCAATGTAAATTGGTAAAAATGGTCACTAGCCTGTCAGTGACAATTTGGAAGTAATGAGAGAGCATAACCACTGAGGTTCTGGTTAGCAGAACCTCAGTGAGACAGTTAGGCACCACAAAAGGTACATATACCTGCACACCTATGAGCACTGCGGCTCTGTGTGACAGGGTCCCAGTGACACATACATATAGGCCACAAACCTATGAGCACTGGGGTCCTGACCAGCAGGATCCCAGTGACACATAACAACCATACTGAAAACATAGTGTTTTCACTATGAGCACTGGGGCCTGGCTCTCAGGATCCCAGTGAGACAGTGAAAACAGTGACAAACACCCTGACATACACTCACAAACAGGCCAAAAGTGGGGGTAACAAGGCTAGAAAGAGGCTACTTTCTCACACTGAATAGCCAGAAAAGGAAGTTTGGCTACCTAGGAAGGAGGATTGGCTACCAAGAGAGGTAAGAGCCTATCAGGAGTCTCTGACGTCACCTGCTGGCACTGGCCAGTCAGAGCAGTCCAGTGTGCCCCCAAAACCTCTGTTTCCAAGATGGCAGAGGTCTGGGACACACTGGAGGAGCTCTGGGCACCTCCCCTGGGAGGTGCAGGTCAGGGGAGTGGTCACTCCCCTTTCCTTTGTCCAGTTTTGCGACAGAGCAGGGCTGGGAGATCCCTCAACCGGTGTAGACTGGTTTATGCAGAGATGGGCACCATCTGTACCCATCAAAGCATTTCCAGAGGCTGGGAGATGCTACTCCTCCCCAGCCTTCACACCTATTTCCAATGGGAGAGGGTGTTACACCCTCTCTCAGAGGAAGTCCTTTGTTCTGCCTTCCTGGGCCAGGGCTGCCTGGACTCCAGGAGGGCAGAAACCCTGTCTGAGGAGTTGGCAGCAGCAGCAGCTACAGTGGAGACCCCGGAAAGACAATTTGGCAGTACCCGGCTACTATGCTAGAGACCTGGGGGATCATGGAATTGTCCCCCCAATACCAGAATGGTATTGGGGGGACAATTCCATGATCTTAGACATGTTACATGGCCATGTTCGGAGTTACCATTGTGACGCTATACATAGGTAGTGACCTATGTATAGTGCACGCGTGTAATGGTGTCCCCGCACTCACAAATTCCAGGGAATTTGCCCTGAACGATGTGAGGGCACCTTGGCTAGTGCCAGGGTGACCACACACTAAGTAACTTTGCACCCAACCTTCACCAGGTGAAGGTTAGACATATAGGTGACTTATAAGTTACTTAACTGCAGTGGTAAATGGCTGTGAAATAACGTGGACGTTATTTCACGCAGGCTGCACTGGCAGGCCAGTGTAAGAATTGTCAGAGCTCCCTATGGGTGGCAAAAGAAATGCTGCAGCCCATAGGGATCTCCTGGAACCCCAATACCCTGGGTACCTCAGTACCATATACTAGGGAATTATATGGGTGTACCAGTATGCCAATGTTAATTTGTAATTTTAGTCACTAGCCTGTTAGTGACAAATTTGGAAAGCAGAGAGAGCATAACCACTGAGGTTCTGGTTAGCAGAGCCTCAGTGAGACAGTTAGGCATCACACAGGGAACACATACAGGGCACATACTTATGAGCACTGGGGCCCTGCCTGGCAGGGTCTCAGTGACACATAGACTAAAACATCATATATACAGTGAAATATGGGTGTAACATGCCAGGCAAGATGGTACTTTCCTACACCAATGCATCGAGTCTTCATAGTCAATGCTAGTTCCATTCAAGGTACTTTGTCAGTGGACCCTGCATGGGTTCTGTAGCTGGGCCTGCCCTCCACTACGTAGACCTGATCTTTGGATTTGTAGCTGTTTCTCACAACCTCAAGTAACCTTTTGGCCGCTAGTGACTTCTAAGCACTATTTTTAGTTTATTCTTATAAAAATGAATATCTTGACTTCTTCTGATTGGATTTCTGTCGTACATCAAGGAGTACAGAAGTGGATGGTGCTGCGTACCTAATTATAATGGAGTAATCTCCATCACTATCAGAATGAGTGTGTTTCAGGTCAGCTTGATCTCATGTAGGTGACTTCATTCTGTTGGCATCAGCCTTACTTGAATTCTTCTGGTTGAAGCATATAAATGTTCCTTCAAGAGCATTTATATTTCTTATTATTCTGTCTCCTGCACCTAAATGTCAGGGAACTGATTGAGCCACCACCAAACATGTTGATCAGAAACTAGTATAAATTTACAAAACATAGGATTCTGTAATCCCTGAATAAACGTCATTCCCTAATTTTTTTTATAATCGGCTACGTGTGATGCACCAAGTTGTCAATTATAGAGAAAACTCGTCAAGATTCGACTATCAAAGTTATTACAGTCTAGGTCTGGTGTCACAATACCTGCTGCCAGAACTAGCATCCAGGGTCAAAAGCAGCTTAATAAAGAAGATGTTTAAAGCAACAAACAAAACATTACCTTTTTCTGCTTTATTTTAATATGTTACAATTGAAAGCAGGTAGAATATGTTTATTTTTTGTACTCCTTAGATAGAGAAAAGCCAAAATCTTTCTGCATGTTTCTACATATTCCGAGCTACTGCAGCTTTTTGTTAAGTGACTCGTATTGACCTGTTTATAAAGTCTGTTTGCTATCAGGTTTTTATTGTGTTTAATTTTGCACTAGGAGTTTCATTTTTATTCTTCATGTTTGAAAACATGCTCGCACTTTCATATGAAAGGACTACACACAAAGGATTTAAGTGGTTTGTGGGTAAGGCGATTGTGTGACCATGTATTATATGGGATAAAGTACCCCCGGCATACGTGATAAGTATATTGCAAGTCACGTCGGAATCCCATAACCTTATCAAGGAACTCAGCCTTCGACTTCATTCCTCTGTATGGTGAGTTGCAATATTCTTCTAGTGTATGGCGGGGTGCTTGATACCACTTATAATTTGTGGCGGACACTTTCACTCCAGAACCAGGGCCTGGAATCGTCAGAGCATTTAAGAATATCACTGGGGATGCATTGTGAGGTCAGTCTGCAGCACAGATGTCATAAGCTGTGATACTTCAAATGGACAGGTACTCACAGGCACTGAGTACCTACACTTCTTGAACTTGAAAGGGAGAGTACACCCGTCAGCGTTTTTTTTTTTTTTCAAAATCTCTTTTTAGGATTTGAATTCATCTTTTACAAAAGATCCTTCATGTGAACCCCCTGGGGAAGGATCGGCTCTGCGCGCGCAATCTCACCCACCTGACAGGAACCGGCGCATGCGGGGAGCTTTAAAGGTCAAGCAGGGAAGAGGGCGGAGCGAAGACGAGCTCAGAGAGAAATGCAACAGAGGACACCATGTGGGTCGGAATACTGAACCTGGAGCTTGTTGGGTTACAATATAGTAACGAGAATATCGAGGGCCAAAATATCGAAAAGTACGTTTGTATCGATAACTACACTTAACTCCACGTAACCTGGTGTCTCATGTATAGTACATCCTTGCTGCAACACGTGCTGTTTCTTCTTCGATATTTCATCCCTCCTAATTCCAATCACGATATTGTGAACCGTCAAACGTGTGGGTTAAATATTCCTTCCCACACTCCCTATTAGAAATTCAGGGGAATAGTTTCCAGTTAACACGTTTCAATACAGAACTACTTACAGCAAACATTCCATAGCATCGTCAATCTGTGTGAAGTCCAGCAAAATTGGCACATTTAATGCATGCAGCGGCAGGATTCCTGCAATCGTGACATCTCCCTTCTTGTCGGCGACATGCTGATTGGTGCTGTTGAGGACACAGCTCGGGGCGACCTTTGAAACGCTCCAGGAAACACACTGAGCGGCTGTCACCAGTAGAAGACGCCGCAGCCACGACATCACTAGTGCACGGAGCGGGGGTCCGGCTGCCCGGAAGCTCGCAGTTTAGGCAGAGAGGGGGTGTCTGTGGGGCTGCACTCAGCAGGAGGTCAAGCCTGACCAGTGTCCTCCGATCTGTCACTGTGAAAATACAGACACAGACTTGTAAATCCAGGCGAAGGCGCAGCACTGAGACAGTTGTACATTTCTGTCCCTCTAAACCCCGTTCCCAGATTCAGAAGCCAAGAAATACGAGAGGAACAGAAGGGATGCAATTCAGGCTTCATTTGGAACCAGGTTCTCCTCTCTACTATGAGAAATATCCATTCATCAACTTCTTTTTTCTTCACCGGTTCTTTGTCCTTGTGAAGACACGTCTGCCCTCGGGTGACCCTGGTCGCACCGGGGGTGTCGCTATTAAAGGGGCTGCGTTCTTGAGGCCACTCAGAAATCAGTCCTTCCCAGAAAAACGTGGTAGACGTGAAATACATGGCTTGGCAGGCAAGTTTCTTCCACAACAAACAAACAGCCTTGTCTACAACACCGCACACTGACAAACCTCCAGCACAGCTATCCGCACACCTGACTCTATGGAGCATCCCAGACAATCCCATCTGCATCTCAGACATTGAGTGGGCACCAGTTACACGCGCAGTTTAATTCCGTACATGCTGTGGCTGGTTTTTCATGACCTGTTCTGCAGTCACGAGGCACCGAGGACCAATTGTTATGTATTAGCTGCGAGCAAACAGCAGGGCAGTAGTTTCAGCAGGCGTGTTACATCTTTGTTTAGTATCTTTGGAAGGAATAAAGTGTACATTGCAAAGCCTTTATGTCCTGCGAATGATGAACTGTATTTAAAATGCTGACACTCTATTCACACAGCTTCTTTAGCGCTGCAAGATGGAGTATTTGAGACCTGAAGGCAGAGGCAGCGTTACAATGTTCCCTGGTGTTCTGGATGCATTCTCTGCATCAAAAGAGCAGCAACAACCTAAGGGGCAGGTTTACTAGTATTTAATGCAACACAGCGCAGCAGCCAGAGCTGGTTCTACCGACTGTGTGAGAGGGAGAGAGCAGGACTGTGTGTACTAAGATATGGGGATGCTGTTATCTTCTCAAGTGCTGGTGCACTTTCAGGCTGCCTAGCACTCAACACAGGCACCTTTGTACTAAAGTGCAAGGGAGTGTGCATGATGTCTTTCCAGCTCAAAATAATATGCTTAAACACACTTTACAACTTTGCCCACTTCCTCTGCTATAGGGTGCAGCACACATGCAAGGTTTGAAAGGTTTGACAAGAATCTCCTACCTTACCACTGCCCCAAGCTGCATAACATTTTGGGACAGAGCCCTGCCTCACATTAGTAGATTGGGCTTTGCATCCCGCAACACGGTAACACAAACAATACTCCTGAAAGTAAATACATAGCGAAGCTTTGCATTGCTTTATGCCACTTTGTGACTTTGCACTGGTGCAAATCCTTAATAAATCTGCTCCTCCAGTGGGGACCCAGTACTGTACCTGTCTCCCGCCCGGCTCTTTACAGTGAAACTGGGGCTGTGTTATGATTTTTTATCTGCACTGCCCATGCAGAAGGGGTCGATGCATTTCTTTGACATCTTCAATGCATACATTAACTAAACAATTCCAATGCCTAGACAGAAGTTGAAACATTCTACACACAGTATGTGTGCTGTACGGCGCAGCACACCTGGAATGTGTGTAATCTTGGTAGAAATAAAAACATTTCTTTAAGCATTATTTTTTTTACTCAATGTCCTGTCTTGCTATCTCAGTAGAAAGGGCTTTTTGTCAAAAGCTGTAAGTGTTGGTGCTGTAAGCCCAGGTTTCACCCCAGTAACTCCCCCTTCATGCTTAGTGGTGCATAGAAGTGCAAAACACTATGGGCCAGGTTTACTAGGCCCTTGCATTGCCATTGCATCACTTATGCAAATGTGCTATGCCTTTATGTCATATGCGTATGCAAAGTGGCTCTGTGTGTCATAGTAAATCTGGAGTAACACGAGGCAACGCAAGTCACTGCCTTGGGTTACTCTGCATTAGGGAGGCGCTTCATGGGTGGGGAGCGGGTGTTCCCACACATCCACCCATGGAATTCGGTGCATTCCCAGATTTATGAACACTAATAAACCTGAGAACGTGTCAAAATGGCCTACCCAGGGGAGGTGTAACGAGGATCCTCTTTCTATGTGTGCTGCATTGTACATCAAACGTAGAAAGAGGAAAACACCTGAGAGGATTGTTTTTGTGCAGGAAGGTGTCCCTTATGGAACACAACAGCAAGCCTGCTGTAATGCAGGCACGCTTGCGCCATGGCACAATGATGCCTGGCTTGACGTAGGCAGCACTCAATGCCCCCGTGCACGGAGAGTAGGAATGCTCCATGTCTCAGTACATATGCCACATTACTGCCCTCTCCCTGTCACACAGCGCTATGCAGCAAGTTGTCTTGTACGCTGCATGACATTTTAGTAAATCTGGCCCTGTTTGAGCTGAAAAAGGGGACAGTAAATACCTTTACAAGACTGTGCACTGCTTTCTGTGACTTTGCTCCTTCACTTTGATAGGGGCAGATTCTTTGAGACTAATCCTTTATCCATTGTACACAATTATGACCTATTGAAATGAATGGATACACAAGCATCAGAATGTGCGATGTGAGCAGTGACCAAATACATTGATGCGCATCACGTCTTTTCATTAGGATTTCACATTGATTTGCACATTAAATGTCCTGTTAGTTTCTTATTGTTAGTGTGGAGACTCTCACCGCGCGTCCCTTTATGTCAGTTTCCTAACTTTTTCCCAGTTCTTTGCGCTCTTCCAGTTGTATTTCTTATTCTCTGGTACAATGTGGCCCACGCGTCTCAGCGGAGAAGGAGTCAGTGAAAAGGGGAGGACGGGTGATGAAGACACCCCAAAGGAGCGCGGCTGGAAGGATGCTCCGATGGAAGATGGGCACACACTGTTCATCTCTTTGTACTTTAAATCTGCACGAACCGCGGGTGTCACTCAAGAGGTTAATAGGTCGTGCAGTAGATGGGGTGGAAAGCGGTGGTGTCAGTTCTCATAATGTCCCCTTACAGATGCAGGGTGCACCTTGAGTTAATTCACTGAATGACACATATAGTTACAATAATCTAAGTCAGAAATAGGAACAGTTTCAGCTCACGCGCCGGGTTGCAGAGAAGCATTTTAATTAACTGAATTTAATGGATGTTGCTGAGCGAGCCCTAACAAGCAGCGCTGTTCAGAAGTGTCCGAGGGGAGGGAGTCAAGCACTTGAGGTTTAGGGTCTGAGCAGAAAGTCTAAGGCACTGTTCACCCGACTTTGAACTACCACTAATTCGGGAGGACGGTCGTGGATCTGATGATCAGATGAATTCTATTAAAAGTAATTATTTGACCAAAATCTTTACATGTGAAGGACAAACAGTGTGAGGGACCTGAGAGAGGAGAGAGAGGATGATGGAAGAGGGACAGTAACACCAGTGGTGTAACAAAGGCCCCCGCAGTACTCGCGGTATGAGGGGGACCACGAGCTCCAGGGGGCCCCCTCAGCACAGGACCAGGCTTCATTGAGGGGGGCCCTCCATGTTCTTTGCAGGGGGCCCCCTCCTGTTTCACGAGAGACTTCAGTGTCTGTCAAAGGCTGTGTAACAAGTTGTTTGTCATCATCATATGTGGTAATACGAGTGAGTGGATTGAAGCAGATGCCACGCGCAGCTTCTCTCAGAGGTCCTGAAAGTAGAAGAGGGACGAGTAGCAGAGGGTAAGGATCCTGTTTACTTCCCGAGTTTGTCATTTCACGGGTTTTTCAGTAATTCGTGGGGCGGTGTTGCGGGGATAACAGTGCGGCAAGGGGTCACCCCCAGGATGTAGGGTGAGGAGAAGAAGGAGAAGAATTTATTGCTTTAGAACACAAAGTGCAGTAACTGGAGACGGGGAGGGCACTGTCACAGTTCAAGACAGACTAAACCATTGAGCAGAAGCAAAGAGGCTATACAACATATACAAATAATCATGGATCACTGAACCTCTCCGGACCCCGGTGCCACTGCACCTGCTGCACAGACGGAAGCTATGCATCTTCTACAAAGCAGAACCAAAGAGGCTATAGAACATATAAAAATAATCAGGGATGTGTGAGCCCCCCTGGATCCCTGTGCCATTGCACCGGCTGCACCAGTGGAAGCTATGCATCTTCTACATAGCAGAAGCAAAGAGGCTATAGAAAATATAACAATAATCAGGGGTCAGTGAACTTCCCTGGACCCAGCACCACTGCACCTGCTACAGAAGGTATGCATCTTCTACATAGCAGAAGTAAATAGGCTATAGAAAAAAAAGAATAATGAGGGATAAATGAACCCCTCTGGACCCTGGTGCCTCTGCACCTACTGCACAGATGGAAGCTATGCATCTTCTACTTAACATAGCAAATAGGCTATAGCCAATATAAAAATAATTAGGGATAAGTTAAACCATCTGGACCTTGGTTCCACTGCACCTGCTGCACCACTGGAAACTATGCATCTTCTACATAGCAGAAGCAAAGAGGCTATAGAAAACATAAAAATAATCAGGGATCTGTCAGCCCCCGTGGACCCTGGTGCCCGC
The DNA here is from genome assembly GCF_031143425.1 of Pleurodeles waltl. Taxonomy (NCBI): domain Eukaryota; kingdom Metazoa; phylum Chordata; class Amphibia; order Caudata; family Salamandridae; genus Pleurodeles; species Pleurodeles waltl. The sequence goes on from NW_027150067.1 coordinate 59,873, forward strand.
TGCACCACCTGCACCAATGGAAGCTATGCATCTTCTACGCAGCAGAAGCAAAGATGCTCTGGGAGGAGAGAGTGAGGCTCATAGGGCTGATAAGAAGAGGAGACTATGAGACGGGGGGCTCTATGTATTTATTTTTATTAAACTCACCTTGAAAGAAACTCACCTCCTCTTTTGCTATTCTGCTCTCCTGCAGAAGAAACACAGTGGGACTTTGTGCTGTAGGGTAATGGGGCATGACTGCACCAACCACTCTTAGATCCCCCTTCTTATAGAGAATGTTATATCAGTATGATGAAAGATTGCATCATAATTACACACCTGGGTTACCTGGATTTAGACGTGATCCCCAGAGCTCTTGTTCCTGACTCGACATTTGTTTTCCAGCAAGAGCAGAAACAGTTTATTTAATTTGAAAAGTCTGGAGAGAAAATTATAAACTTATATATATCATAGGCCTTAAATCTCATTTGTTTTCCAGAGACATACCATCAGAAAACACAATTTATTATGGTTGTGATCTTGTATACAGTTTATTGCAAACAGCAAGGAAAAATAAATAATCTCTATTAATCGTGACATATTCAATTGAAGAATTCTAAATGAGTAGCTTTTTTCTGTGTCCCCTTAACCTGGTCCTAAACTTTGCTAAATGCATCACAAAATCTCACAAAGTTATAGGAACAGCTGAGATGCTCTACCAGTAAGGTGTGAGAAGTTTGTAGAATGGGTCAAAAGTGCCTGCTCCATAGCCTTCTGGAACAGAGGACTTGTCTGCAAGTAAATGTGGGACACACCTGTAGCAGGTTTGCCCTCACAGGTAGCATCACAGGTATTCTGGGTAAGATTTACAAATGCCTCAATGATCCAGGACAAAATGTAGTCACCATATATTTGTGGCGCATGCCTTACCTAACTTTCTGTGTCTTAAAATGACTCCATGGATAGACATGTGTACACTTCCATGTAGTCAATAGTACATTTAAAGTGTGAACGTGGAGGGTTCCAATAAGTGTGTGACCACAAATGTGTAACCACTGCAGATTACAAGGAAGGCAATGAAAATCAAAAATCATGCCCAAAACAATAAGTATCACTTATTCATGAAACCTGTGACGCGATACTACTGAAATCCAAGCCATTTAAAATTAACCCCACTTAAGCCCCAACCTCATAGATCCCAAGCAATGTGAATGTTAAGGTTGGTTGCACAAGCGTTCATTACTCTCTAATGCGGGTCATGATCAGTGGCCGACGCGAGGGAGAGGTTTTAATAATCCTCCGGTGTATTACACCAGAGGATTTTTTTTAAATTTAAAAATCCCTCGGGAGACATGGAAGAGCTATCGTGTCTCCCCCGCCCCCTTGAAAGGGCCTCCCCAGCCTTTAGGAAGGCCTCATTTGAAAGGGGAGATTCTCCCCTTTCAAACAAGGCCTTCCTGAAATGGTTTCCTGAATGTGTTTCGCAGATGCGCTGTGATCCACAGCCAGGAAACCCCTCTAGACACCAGGGATTACATTTTGGGGGGGGGGTCAGCCCCCTCTGAGGATACCCACACACTCTGTGTACCTTTACAATCCACTGTATGTTGGAAAAAAGGATGCAAATTTGGTATGGATAGCTTGTGTGCACAAAAATGTATGGGGCTCGAAGCACAAACTACCCAAAATAGCCAAAAATGGGGTCAGCACTGGAGTGGGGCGGTCGGACACCCAGCAACTATGGGGGTTAAAAGTCATGCACATATCAAAGACCCTATTTGATGACCCTCTCCTATGCAGATGACGCTCAACTCAACTTATACTCTCCCTCACTGACAAGACGCCGAATATCCGGAACAAGTTCACCACCTGTATGATAAAATTGCTGACTAGATGAAGACGACCATCTCAAATTCAAAACCTGACAAAACAGACGTGATACTCAGGAAATACACCTCATTGTGGGACTCCACCTGATGGCCAGCGGAACTAGGGCAGACACCCACCGCCAGCATCAACACCAAGACCCTGAGATAAACATTGAGTGCAAACTGGACATGAACATCAAAGGCAATGCCATTGCAGCTTCCTGATTCCACACCCTGAAGATGCTGAGAAGACTAGCTATTAAGTGGCACCTGCAAAATGGTCACACACACCCTAGTCAATAGCAGGTTGGCCTACAGGAACTTCCTCTATGCCGGAATCAGCAATTCACTCACTAGACATGTGAAAACAGTTAAGAACATAGCAGCCAGAATTACTCTCAAATTCCCATGCAACACATACACGACGCTGCACCTACATGAGCTCCACTGGCTCTGATACAAAAGCGTGAACTGCACAAACTCCTCAGTCACATCTTCAAAACACCACCCAACACTAGCCCAGCCAACCTCAATAGTTGCATCTCCTTTCACAATCTTTCCAATCATCTCTGCTCATCCATACTCCTACTTGCATACAAACCACACATATGGACAACCAGATACAGCAGTTGAGCTTTGTACTACTTTGCTCTTATTGTGTGGAACAACTTATTAATACACATTGGAGCCTTTCATCACTTCTTCAGTTTTGCAAGAAGCTGAAGACCTGGCATTTCAAATACAGCCAGGATATCCTCCTAGGCGAGAGGGTGCTCCTCAAACAAACTTAACATAGCATGCCTGTGGGAAAGTGGGTTGTCAGTTGACTCAGGTGTGAGCCCTGCTCAAGCAACAGCCACTACCCCTAGCAGGGTGAACCACAAAAAGTCACTAATTTAACGTGACCTGTGCTCATCCCTGGGTAGCTTGGCACAAAAAGCAGTCAGGCTAAACATAGAGATATTGTGTAAAGTATTTATGCAACACACTAACAGCAAAACTGTGAAAACACAACATAATAAAAATCCCAAGCCAATTTAGAAAAATAAGGTACATTTTAATAAATTATTTGACATGAAAACCATCAAAATCTAATTTGTAGAATCAGAGTTATAAATGTTTAATGTTTTAAGTGTAAAATAGCACTTAAAAAAGAGAAAGCCCAACCGTGGATTACTAATAAGTCAACCAGGGCTTCACAATTATAGTGAACATATCAATAACCTGACATATTGCTCAATTTTTAAAAATATTGGAACTAAAAAGAATACCACACTTTTATAACAATATTATATAGAGTAAAATACTGTCTCATAATGCTAGGACTAATCCAACGCTACAAAGATGCCTGATTCTGCCTCAGTCTCAAAGTATTTCAGTCACACAAAGTTTTTTTTCTTTAAAACATTAAGGGGCAGATTTAAGAAAAGTGGTGCTGTGCCCAGTGCAGCAACACTTTCATTGCACCCCTTAGCGCCTCACTACCACCACCATGTGTGCACTGTATTTAAAATATGGTGCACCATGGTCCAAGGCAGGGGGCAATAACGTTAGAATTTTTAACGCATTGATGAACTGTTCAGGATTAGCATCAAAATGTTGGCGTTAACCCTGAACAGTACAAAGGGGCCAATTGTAACCAATGTTGTGCCCCCTTTTAACACCTGCTATGAGTTGGTGTTAAAAATGCCGAAAACCATTTATTCACCCTCCCTAATGGGGGGGAATGCCTCCCTTGCATACATTATACGGGCACAGGCATAATGTGGTGCAAGGGGGTTGCAAACTGGCGCAATCCATGCATTGATGCATTGTGCCATTTCTGTAAATCTGGTGCAGCGATTTTGCCATAAAATCAACGCATTAGCGTAAAAAATGACATTAATGTGGCAATAATATGGCGCAAGGGGCTCTTAAATCTGCCCCTAAGTGCCTTAAGTAGGGTCATTGTTTGCCACCAGCTGCAGTCTATTGCTCTTACCCTTACCCTTATGGCGGGTGAGCTTACTATAGCTGGGTAACATAATGGCTGCACTGGAGATACATGATATAGGATCTCCTAAGACCCAGAAGTGCTAGAAATCACTCAATCTAATTTAACCAGGTACTTCACAAAACTACAACTAAGATGCATGTCTGACCCATTAAAGCAGACTAAGACTGCTGGCTTGCACCTCCAAATGGGCCGGAGAATGGTCTTCCAATCTTCCAAGTTGCCATTACAGATGCATATCTGATGAATCAGCGTTTCTATGGCTTGACCACAAAGTCAAAATGAACCTGTCATATTTATCTGCATCCATGAAGGAAGATATGAGTATGATGGCAGCCATCATTCTAAATTTCATAAAAGCAACCTTGAATTGTTCTATAATAGCTATGGCCAGGTATGGTTGGGGGGGCTAGTTCTGCTTAATATGGAAGGGTGAGTCAGGGATGTATTCTCTTGGCAAACAGCTTCTTATCAGCTACAAGTGAGCGGATCTTGACAGTCTTATTGACTGTTGCTTTAATATGAAGGTAAGAACCGAAATAATTCCATTAGTCCGACATGCCTAGGGATTTAAGGCTGGTGCCAAGATAGGACCCGGTGGGAGCTTCTGCCCATTAAATTCAGTCCACAGGAGGGAGCCTAACACTACTGCATGTGTATGTTTTAAATTATAGCACAGTTTTAGTAATGCACCCTCCCTAGCTATTGATTGCCCGTCGCGGGAAGCGCGTTGCTTAGAGACCAAGCCGAAGCCAAGCCGGAGAACCATTGAGAGGGGCAGCAGCCCTTTAAATTTCACTCGCGCTGCCGCCGCCGCGGGAAGCGCGTTGCTTAGAGATCAAGCCGAAGCCAAGCCGGGGAACCATTGAGAGGGGCAGGAGCCCTTTAAATTTCACCCGCGCTCCCGCCGCCGCAGGAAGCGCGTTGCTTAGAGACCAAGCCGAAGCCAAGCCGGGGAACCATTGAGAGGGGCAGGAGCCCTTTCAATATCACTCAGGCTCCCGCTGCCCGGGCCAAGGGCGGGCCCGTCTTTGCCCGTCATTGCCAGGAAGAGGCAGGGCAGGGCCACCCCCCTGACATTCTCCAAAGTCTTCTGGACTAGGCAGCTTATAAGTGCATGGCTGCCGGAAGGTACTGTGTTGGTGTTTTGTTAGTTTTACTCCTCTTTTAACTTTCCTTACTACCTGTGTTTGGATACTAAACTAAGTAAAACTAGCATCACCATTGTTGCGCCATTACAATTAGGGCTGGCTGGCTTCTGAAACGTATCTGTTGCGGCATTTATATATTTCCCTTTTTCCTTTTGTAACAGCGTGCCTGAGGATAGCAATTTACCAGGATGGGGAAAAGGAAAGCTACCAGCAATCTCACCAAGCAGGGAGGGGCAAAAAGAGTATCTCGACATGCGGCTGAAAATTGCACACTTACCCAAATTGATGATCTTATAGAGGAAGTGGAGAGTTTGTTAGTCACTAAGCCCTCAAAACCTTGTAGGAAAGATGCTTTTGCCACCTCGAATGATATAAAATCCTTTTGCGCCCCTGTGAATAGAGACTTGCAGACACCTATATCTCAAGATACTAACTTAGAATCTAACAAGGCAGAAAGCTCTAATAATTTAATAGAGAGCCCCAAACCAAGCCCGCCTAGACAGCAAAATGGTGTGTCCTCCCAGATAAATTGTAATAATCGCTTCTTACCCCTTGCCCTACTATCGCCATCCGAATCAGAGAGAACTACGCCAAGGGGAACTGAGGAGCCAATACCAGTTTCAACCACCCAGAACGAACAACCGGTTAACTTACAGCTAGTACAGATAAGAGCTGAAATTCTAAGTCTTAGAGAGTACCTTACATCCTTTACCCACATGATATATGAGAAACTAGATGGTATATCTGTGGTAATCGGGGATATAAGGAAGTCATCACTGAAATCTGACCCTAACTCCTTGACAAAGCCAACCTTAATACCTGAGACACTCACGACAAAGAGGTGTAGGGGTCAAAGGGTGGAAATGGCAACCCAGATTACTCACGGGGGTGATAGTGTTCCTCCGGTAACGTGCGTCCCTAACAAATGTGACAACATTTTTGATAAGGGAGCCAACTGCGAGATGCACAGAGAAGGACTCCTAGATAAAAGGTCTATACGCTTCTCTGGAAATATCCCCCAAAGCCAGACTAGACATAGTGACTACGATATATACATGACAAATGTTCCCAAGTTAAGTAATGGCCAACTAGAGCAAGGAGAATCTCGTAAAAATAAAGTAATCCATTGGATAAGGGGGATAAAGAAGTGTAGGTCCATTATAAGGGATGATATAGTTATCGCACAGAGACACACAAGAATAGGATCAACAACAGACTTCATAGGGCTAAAATTGACTAGTCAGAGTCTAGTTAAGCGCCTTCTGGCACTTGATGAAAGAGTGAGACCTGGTGCCTTATCCCAAGTGACACTTGCCCATAAACTCCCCCAATCGCTGATAAATCTGTTTCCCCAAGAGAGAACTAATACCACAATGGCCCAGCATAATAGTGCCTATAGAAAGGATCAAAAGCACAGCTCGACCTCAGCCATAGACTGACGTGAAGCCCCCGCGGTTGAAGTCGGGAGTGATGGCATACCTAGTCTTGATCCTTGTATACCAACTGACCACATATTAGATATTCTGGGAGCGGAACCAAAAGTCCATTGCAGCGACTCATTAAAGGAGAAGGTCCAGGGAGTAATAACCTGCCTAAATGAGACTAGAGAGAATCCACCAGAAAATGGTGATGGTCATGATCTACCAATCAGGATCTTATCTTGGAATGTGGCAGGGCTGAGTCAGAAGATAGCTAACCCTGACTGGTGTAGATTTATAGATCAACACCATATTATTTTATTACAGGAGACATGGGCTCCATCTATAGTAAACAGAGAAGGTTACTGGACCTTCCAGAAGACTGCGCTTCCATCATCATCAGGCAGGGCCTCAGGTGGTCTGATAATCTGGCTAAAACATGACTTGTTTCCAAAAGTAAAGGAGATAGTAACCCCTAAGAGAGATTTATTAGCCGTTGTGGTTGAAATTAGTACTGCCAGGGGTCCTGTTAATATAATAATTGTAAATATATATGTTAGACCTGGCTCCCAAAAGACCCAGATTGTTCAGATGAGTACGCTATCAGATTTTCTTAACTCCCTTCCTGGTGGGCGGGGTTTAATTGCCGCAGGAGATTTCAATATGCAATTGAATTGCAGAGACGGCAACCAGCAAGAAGGAACCCAGCTTGCAGACCCATGGGATAGATCTGGGCCGGTGCAAGCCACATCTAAGAAAGAAGGAGGAGCATTAGAACTTCTTGAAGATCTAATAAAAATGAAGGGACTAAGAATAGTAAATGGAAACACCAGATCAGATACCCCAGCGTCACCTACATATAGGAGAGGTTTATACTCTAGCCACTTGGACTACGTTTTAGTAGATGAAGCTCTTTGGAAATCTCTCATTGACATGGTTGTTTTCCCTCGTATTGATAGTGACCATCAAGCTTTGAGCACCTCCTTTTCTACTACCTTATTCAGTTGTAAGACATTGACAACATGGACCCAAAACAGTGTCCTAACTAGGACCAATGATTGTAAAAATGTAAAGTGGGAATGGGTTGAAGGTGATGTAAATTTCCAGCTATCAATCTATAGAATAGTTGTAACAACACTTTCCCCATTGAAGCATATAAATATGATATTGGTGGATTTGATCAATCTGCATAGTATCCTGTTTACCCGGTTAAAACCACATTTCCAGACAGTAAGGAGACGGACAGAGATCGGGACTAGAGTATCGAGGTGGTTCTCTAACTCCTGCCGTCAGGCTAAAATGCAGCTATTGGGAGCACTTAAGGAATGGAACTGCCGAGAGATAAGGAAATCCAGGGCTGTATATAAAGATGTACTTAAAAACACAAAATAAGAGTGGGTAACCAGATATTGGAATAGGATGGTTGAGGCACTTTATGAGAAGGATTTTAATTTATTCTGGAAATTAGTGGCAGATAAAAGTAGTTCTCAAGGTATGGAAAACTACCCTGTAATTCAACCAGAGACTTGGGTGACACATTTTTCAAACGTATACAGAAAGCCTCAAACTAGTAGCACTATTATTCCTCCCCTAAAACATAATGACCTTTTTGTCAATACCTTAACGGGTGGGAGAGCAACACCACCCAAATTCGACCTGGACCTTTTTTCCCTAAAAGAAACAACAGTGGCTCTCCAATCAATACGTAAAGGGAAGGCCCCTGGTCTTGATGGCATTCCAGGTGATTTATATTTGTCCCGACCAACAACTTGGTCTCTGTACTTAAATGCGCTTAGTAATGAGATATTGAGAGGGGGTGGGCTTCCTACTACGTGGCAAGGAGCAATCATAGTCCCCATTTATAAGAAAGGGCCAAGGGAACAACCTATCAACTATAGGCCTATTAGTCTAATTGATGTTAGCCAAAAGATATTTAGCAAGCAGGTACTGAATAGATTACAGATTTTGATAGAAGATTCACAAATTCTTTCAGACTCTCAGGCAGGTTTTAGAAGAGGTATGAGTACAATAGACCAGGCATTTAGGTTTAACCTTCTCTGTTGGAAATACTTATTACTCAACAAAAGCCATTTGTATGTAGCCTTTATTGATTTAAAAGCTGCCTTTGACACAGTACCTCGGGATATATTATGGAAAGTCATGGAGAGTTATCAACTCGATGGTGAACTTCTAAGACTGATTAGATATTTACATGAAGGGACTTATGCTCACGTACGCTGGTCAGAAAACGGCGACCTAACGGAAGCTATACCTGTCGACAGGGGGGTTAGGCAGGGGTGCATTTTGGCACCAACACTATTCAACCTTTACATCAATGGTGCCGCGGATCAACTGTTACACTGCATTCATGACGCCCCAAGGCTAGCTGGATCCCCCGCTCCTATTTTAATGTTCGCCGATGATACTTTATTAATTTCAAGAACACCCATGGGTTTACAAAATGAATTGGATGCCTTTTATAATTTTTGTTTTAATAGAGGACTTGAAATTAACCCAACAAAATCAAAGTTCATGGCTTTTAACCCACATAAACTGTTTAGGGGGAAAATGACGATAGCAGGCCAACCAGTGGAGAGAGTCAGCCAATTTGATTATTTGGGGATTAGGTTAAGCAACGACCAACATTGGTCAGCACAGATCGGGAAGAGTCTGACAGTACTCAGGCAGAGGTCTACAGTGATAGGGAGGAAAATTGCCAACACTTTGGAAGGTGAGATAACACCTGCCATCACTGTTTATAAAGCGGTGGCAGTAGCAGCCTCAATTTATGGTGCTGAGCTTTGGGGACACACTAATTCTAGGTGTCTGACCACGGTAGAAAACCGTTTTATATGAAACTTTTTGAGGCTGCCGATGAGCACCCCTCTCACTCCCCTTAGATTTGACCTAGCCCTAAATGAGATCCATAACGAAATTGCACTAAGGCCACTAATGTATTGGATTCGTCTTTGAACTTCAGAGCATCTGTCCACCCTCCGTATAGCATTAGATGAACTCCTCGTAAGTGACAGTGCACTAAAGATTCCTTGGTTCAGATATATTAGAGATGCATGTAAATTTCTCAAGATGGAGTAGGTGTGGAGTGCTCCTCATAATTTGACTACGGAAATAAAGGAGCATGTAAAAAGGTGCTATTGGGAGAACATTTTGGCCCAAATTTGGTTGAAAAATCATGGCAGTCGGACTCTACAGTTCCTAGACCACAAATGTAGCCCCATATTTGAGGCCTATATGGATAATGTAAATCCTCCCTATTGCCAAAACACTATTCATCAAGTTCAGATTAGGGACCCTCCCGCTCAAGACATTTACAGCGCAATGGAGATTGGAGGACTGTAACTTAATATATTGTCATCATTGTCAAAAGATAAAAGAGACACTTGCACACTATGGGGGTCATTCTGACCCTGGCGGTCGGTGATAAAGCGGCGGCCAACCCGCCAACAGGCCGGCGGACAAAAAAATGCAATTCTGACCCTGGCGGGAACCGCCAACACAGCCCGCCGCATTAACACTCCGACCGCCACGGCGGAACAAACAAACAGCGCGGCGGTCACCGCCAACAGCCAGGCGGCAGACAATGTACCGCCCACCCTATCACGACCCACCAATCGGCCACCTTTTCCGGGGCGGGAGCCCCGCCGATAAAAACACGGCGGAAACAGACATTTCCAATGGAAAACGCTCACCTCGAGACACTCCACGCGGAATCCGGACAGCATGGAACCCGAATTGAACGTCATACCTGCTCTCGTCTACCTGCTCATCTACCACGAGTACGAACTCCGGCGCAGACGTCAACGGTGAGTACTGCACCTACGACACACGGGAGGGGGGAGGAAGAAAGGTTACGGGCATACACATATGCGACCCCCCCACCCCCCCAATATGTACACACCAATGCAGAGCAGGAAGTCACAGTGACACCACACAAAGACCCTTTAAAAATACAATGACAAAACCAAATTTGGAATAAATTTTCATGTACAAAAAAAGCACCTGGAAATAATTGAGCAACCGTGAAAAATATTTACAAAAACCAAAAAGATATACACATCAGTGTATCACTGAAGTAACAAGTCCTGCACATCCTAAGAATCTAACATGTCCGTGGGCCAAGGTTCTGCGAAACAAGGGCAAAGCCCACACACGAGACCTGAGTCCTTTGGAGAGAACACTGCAGGGGCATCTGATGTCAAAACTACAGGCACCTCAGGGGGAAGGGAAGGGGGGGCCACCACAGCCACATGAGTCCACGACGCCAGATCCACGAGGAGCCACCATGCCCACTGTACCATCCTGGGGAGTGCAAAGCCACAGTCTCTCAATGTCTCTACAGTGGGTGGGTTGCCCACTGTACCATCCTGGGGAGTGCAAAGCCACAGTCTCTCAATGTCTCTACAGTGGGTGGGTTGCCCACTGTACCATCCTGGGGAGTGCAAAGCCACAGTCTCTCAATGTCTCTACAGTGGGTGGATTGCCCACTGGACCATCCTGGGGAGTGCAAAGCCACAGTCTCTCAAGTCTCTACAGTGGGTGGATTGCCCACTGTGCCATCCTGGGGAGTGCAAAGCCACAGTCTTTCAGGTGGATTACAGAGTCCACTGGTCAAGGAGGAGGCATGGTGGGCACAGTGAACCATAAACAGTGCCTGAGACGGCGGGACCCAGCGCAGCGGTGCATGACATGGCGATGTCCAGCGGAGCGGTGCTTGAGAGGAAGGGCCCAGCGGAGCGGTGCTTGACAGGACGGGCCCAGCGGAGCGGTGCTTGAGACGGAGGGGCCCTGTTCAGCGGTACCTGTCTTCACGGCGGGGCCCTGTTCAGCGGTTCTCTTCTGCACGGCGGGGCCCTGTTCAGCGGTACCTGTCTTCACGGCGGGGCCCTGTTCAGCGGTACCTGTCTTCACGGCGGGGCCCTGTTCAGCGGTACCTCTCTTCACGGCGGGGCCCTGTTCAGCGGTACCTGTCTTCACGGCGGGGCCCTGTTCAGCGGTACCTGTCTTCACGGCGGGGCCCTTTTCAGCGGTGCTCTTCTGCACGGCGGGGCCCTGTTCAGCAGTACCTGTCTTCACGGCGGGGCCCTGTTCAGCGGTACCTGTCTTCACGGCGGGGCCCTGTTCAGCGGTGCTCTTGCAGTATGTCAAGGGAGTCATACCTGGCCTGGACACCCTGCTCACTCGCCCTCCGACCGTGCTGTGTCAGGCCCCTTCGGGGAGTGAGTCCTGGGACCTTTGGTGTCGTCCCTTGCAGCCGGGATGGGGCTTGTGGGGCCCTCCTGCTCCGCGCTCCTGGTGGTTGTCCTCTCCGCCCTGCTGTCCTTCCGCTCCTTAGATGGGGCTCTCGGGCCCTTGCCTCCCCTGGCTGCTGTGGCCGGTGAAGTGGCCGGAGTCACCTCCTTGGGGGCAGCCGTCTCTGTCCGCTCACGGCGGCCCTTCAATTTCCGGGTCCTCTTGCCTGGGGGGGGCTGGCTGTCCCCTTGCTGCTCACCGAAGTGTTACTGCCGCCAAAGGGTGGACTCCACATGCCATGCACCACTTGCACTGTAGAAGTTGGGCTGGTGGTGGCTGAGGTGCCCTTGGGACTTTTCCCAGTTGGAGGGGGTGGGTCGGGGGAGGGAAAGAGGTCAAAACTGGAGAGGTAATTTTTCTTAGGACCAAGGTAAGGGGTAGGAGTAGTGGTGAGAGAAGTGGAGGAAGAGGATGTGGTTGTATGAGAGCCAGGTGTGCTGTCCTTGGGTGCAGGTGACTGGGACGTAGGCTGTGGTGAGGTGGTTGTCTGTTGTTTGGGTGTCTGCCTGCGTTTATGTGTCTTGGAAGAGGGGGTGACAGACACAGTGGGAGAGGACACAGGGGACGTGTAAATGCCAGTGGGGGTGGTGACTGCAGGTGTGCGGACTGTAGTGAAGGGTTTGCTGGTGGTGGAAGAACTGGCTGATGTTGGGGTGCATGCAGGTGTGAGTGTAGACGTCACAGGGAGGGAGGAGGGAGACGAGGAGGACGGGGACACAGAGGTGGTAGTGACTGTTGATATGTCTGCATCTGTGTGTTGCTTGGGTGAATGCTTGTGTTTTCTGTGGTGCTTATGTTTGGATGAGCTTGCCTTGGGTGTTGAGGTGTGTGCAGGCTGGTCTGATGGTGTGGATGGGATAGGTTGAGGTACAGGAGACAGAGAAAGGGTGGAGGCAGATAGAAGAGGGAGACTGGAGACAGGGACAATGGCTGCCGTCAGTGCTGAGGCCAGAGCAGTGAACGCTCGTTGATGGGCAGCCTGACCCGAATGAATGCCCTCCAGGTAGGCATTGCTCCGATGCACCTCCCTTTCCACCCCCTGGATGGCATTCAGAAGGGTAGTCTGCCCAACAATGACCGTCCTCACCAGGTCAATGAGCTCCGCACTGAGGGCAGCAGGGGTAACAGAGGCAGGGGCTGAGGTGCCTGGGGTGAAGGAGACGCGCGCCTTCCTGGCCGAGCGGCCACGGAGCGAAGACTGAGGGGCTGCTGGGAGGGCGGTGCTGGTGCGCTGGGTGGCGGCTGTACCTGTTGTTGCGGGGGGCACAGATGGTGCCGCCACCGCTAGGGAGCTCCCAAACGAGGACGTGTCCGTGTCGCTGGTGTCTCCACCGGCCCCCGTTGTGGTGCTCCCCTCGCCCTCCGGATCACTGGTGCCCTCGGTGTTTGTGTCAGTGCCCACCGGGGCCTGGTGACCTGCAGCTCCCTCCTGCTCCGACGCCAAATCTCCTCCGCCTGATGATGCTAAAACACAAGAAGACAAAGATTTAGGGTGGGGGGAGAAATTAAACAAAGTTGAGTGCATGCCTTAGCAATACCCTTTGCGGAGAGGACAGACACAGGTGCCTCGTGCACTAAGTCGTGAACTTGGGGTACACTACTCAGTACTTCTGACTAGGCAAACAGGTCTAGGGACAACACACGCGCACATGTGTGATGCTGGAGCATGGGTAGCTGCACTTGGCACCCTACAGAGGTGGGGGCGGGGGCACAGGGCCATGCCTAAGGGAGCGGACTACACTACAGAGAGCGCCCTGGCCTAATGTCACCCACAGCCCTCCTCCCCCACCCAGACGCCTCCAATGCGCATACAGATAGGAGAATGTGCGGATACTCACCCCCTTGTGTCTGCTGTGCTGTCCTCAAGCGCCCATCCAAATTAGGGTAGGCCACCACCAGGATCCGGGACATCAGGGGGGTCATGGTGCGACTGGCACCCCTCCTAGGTCGGGAGGCCATCTTCCTCGTTCCGCGGTGGATGTCCTCCCACCTCTTGCGGCAGTGGGTGCCCCGTCTGTTGTAGACCCCCAAGTTCCGGACTTCCTTGGCGATGGCACGCCAAATATCGATTTTCTGGTGGGCGCTCACCTGTTTGACATGTACAGGGTGGGAAAGAGAAACCGTCACATATCTGCATGTTTGGAGTACATGCCCCCCCCTCCCCAACCTTGTCATGGTTCCCATTCTCTCATCTGTCGTGCGTTGCACTCCTCATTCCCTCCACACCCCACCAACTTACATCCCCCCCCCTCCACACAGGCATAACCCATTCAATGTGCACTGAGTGTACTCACCTGTTGGTCTGGAGGACCGTAGAGTAGCGCATACTGGGGGAGGACCCCGTCCACGAGCTTCTCCAACTCTTCTGAACTGAAGGCGGGGGCCCTTTCACCAGTAGCAGCAGCCATTGTCACTTCCAGACCGAGTTCACAGCAGCACTTGCAGTATAGATCCTCTCCTGTGGATGATCAGGTCTCGAATGATTGAGCAGATAGAAAATGGCGGTCACGCCCGCGGCGGTGCGTACCGTGGCGGTGCGTCCCGCGACCGCCGGCGCACATCGTCATTGTTAACCAATGCGTCTTCGCACAGCGGTCTTCGACCGCCTACCGCCACGGTGTGCCCCGCCAGCGCAGTGACCTCACATCCCATTGTCCCACTTCACAGGTCAGGCATCGGCCATTTCAAGGGCCCACATGGCTTAATTTCTAATGCGTCACACAGGCCTAGGCCTTGCAATGGCACACATACAAACATATCAAACCATACATTTACCTGTACTGTGCAAGCTGTGTTGTACGTACCTGTGAGTGGATTGACTCTGTACTCCATATTCTCCTTCCTAGGCACCGTCCGCTGGGACTAGCGATGAGAAGGAGGAATCTTCGCGTGTACCGGCCGCTGGTGGACCTGTCCACAATGGAAGAACGCAACATAATACTACGATACCGACTTGACCGAGCCTCCATCCATGAACTGTGTGCCCAGCTGGAGCCAGCCCTGATGTCCCCCATCCGCCAACCCACAGGAATTCCCCCTCTAGTGCAGGTTCTGTCTGTCCTCCATTTCTTTGCAACTGGCTCATTCCAGACAACAGTGGCCATGTCATCTGGGATGTCTCAGCCTATGTTTTCCAAGATCTTATCCAGAGTGTTGTCTGCCCTGATGAAACTCATGCGGAGCTACATCATTTTCCCAGAGGAGGGTGATTTGCCTACAGTGAAAGCTGATTTCTATGCCCTTGGACACATCCCCAACATCATTGGTGCAATTGATGGGACCCATGTGGCTTTAGTCCCCCCAAATGACGATGAACAGGTGTACAGGAACAGGAAGAATTACCATTCAATGAATATCCAGGTGGTCTGTTTGGCTGACCAGTACATCTCCCATGTAAATGCCAAGTTCCCAGGGTCAGTGCATGACGCGTATGTTATGCGAAATAGCAGCATTCCCTATGTGATGGAACAGCTACAGAGACAGCGTGTGTGGCTAATAGGTGACTCTGGTTACCCCAACCTGCCGTGGCTATTGACCCCAGTGAGGAATCCCAGGACCAGGGCAGAGGAACGGTACAATGAGGCCCATGGGCGTACTAGGAGGGTGATTGAGCAAACCTTTGGGCTCCTGAAGGCCAGGTTTAGGTGCCTGCATATGACAGGTGGATCCCTAATGTACTCACCAAAGAAGGTGTGCCATATCATCGTGGCGTGCTGTATGCTCCACAACCTGGCTTTGCGACGCCAGGTGCCTTTCCTGCAGGAGGATGGTCCAGATGGTGGTGTTGTAGAAGCCGTGGAGCCTGTGGAGAGTGAAGAGGAGGAAGACTCTGAGGACGACACAGACAATAGGGACAGAGTGATACAACAGTATTTCCAGTAACACACAGGTAAGAATCACCCACGCCATTTCACAATTGCTTATAGCCTCCTGCATCTGTACTTTCTGTAGTTCCCCACAGATGTTTTTCATTAATTTTTGCCTTTCCCTTCCCTTCTCAGTGCTGTCTGACTCAGTACCTGACTTCTGCTTGGTTCGCCCATGAAATACAGCGTATTGACATTGGTATGTTGTCATGACTAATTGACAGAACAGAAATTGAACAGTAATATGTAATACATTTGTTAATAATACAGCATGACTCAAAACAGATGTGTGTGCAAAATGTGATTTATTTACAGTGCTAGATATCGGTACATGTGATTCTAAGGGTGATGGGTGGGGGTGGCGGAATATCCATGGCAGAGTCCAGTTCTCAGTCTCACAGGTGCATTGTCCTTTTGCCTGTGGAAGGATGGAGCATAGGCAGTTCATGGTTGGACAGGGTGGCAATGTGGGACAGTGGGAAGACTTGAGGGGGTATGTCCTGCTGGCGGGGGTCTTGACATCCTACTCTGTCTTTTTTTTTGGTCTCAGGCTCCTCTTACGGGGTGGTTGTTCTTCAGCAGGAGGTGGGGTTCTGGGGGGCTGTCGAGGTGTTGGGACCTCCTGTCCACTAGCGCCGGCGGAGGTGGTAGGCTGTTCCTGGTCCGGGCTAGTGACAGGGGCCCTGTGTGGTGCACCATGGTCCCGCAACACGTCCTCTATCCTGTGGAGGGCCAGGACGATGGTCCCCATTGCGGTCCCGATGATTCTCAGCTCCTCCCTGAACCCCATGTAGCGTTCCTCCTGCTGTGCCTGGATCTCAGTGAACCTGGCCAGTACCGTCGCCATCGTTTCTTGGGAGTGGTGGTATGCCCCCATGAGGGTGGTGAGGGCCTCTTGGAGAGTGGGTTCCCTGGGCCTCTCCTCCCCCCCCTGTCGCACAGCAGCCCTCCGAGCTGCCCGGTTTCCCCCGGCCTCTGTCCCCTGGACGGTGTGCCCGCTACCACTGCCCCCAGGTCCCTGTTGTTGTTGGGGTGTTGGGTTAGCCTGGGTGCCCTGTAGTGGCAGACACACTGCTGATTGAGCTGTCCTAGAGACAGAGGCATGGGCCCGCTGGGTGGGAGCTGTGCTGATGTTGGCAGAGGGGGTCGGGTCTGGTGTGACCTGTGGCTGCCTGAGGGGAACCGACTGCCCAGAGGTCCCCGATGGTCCGGGCTGGTCATCAGGTTCACTGTCGACAGAGCTGCTATCCTCAGTGTGGGCCTGTTCCGGTGGTGGGATGGACACTTCTGGACCCTCCTGGCTGGTGTGTTGTCGATCGGGTCCTGCATGGGGTAAGAGAGTTTGGTTATTGTTTCTGTGTGTGCAATAGCGTGCGTGTTATGGGTGCCCTTGTCCCCAGTGCAGGCATTCCCTTGAGGGAGGTGTTGTGAGGGTAGTTAGTGGGGGGGGGGGGTTAGTGCAGTGGTCATGCTTAGGTGATGGGTGCCCATGATTTGTGTTGGCATGCAGGAGTTGGTGTTGGGATGGGTGGGTTGTGCTGGTGAGACATTGTCAGGGAGGATGTGTGCTGGGGGGTTGGGGGTGAGGGTGGGGGTGTGGGTTGGCATGCTGGTGGGGTGGGGGGGATATAGTAGTTGAGATTGGACTTACCAGAGTCCATTCCTCCGGCTACTCCTGCGAGGCCCTGAGGATGCAGGATGTTCAAGACCTCTTGCTCCCACGATGTGAATTCGGGAGGGGTGGGTGGGGGTCCGCCGCCAGTCTTCTGGACCGCGATGTTGTGCCTGGAGACCATCGATCGGACCTTCCCCCGTAGGTCGTTCCATCTTTTGCGGATGTCCTCCCTATTCCTGGGATGCTGTCCCACCGCGTTGACCCTGTCCACGATCCGCTGCCATAGCTCCGCCTTCCTAGCTATACTGGTGTGCTGCACCTGCGAGCCGAAGAGCTGGGGTTCCACTCTTAGGATTTCCTCCACCATGACCCGGAGTTCTTGGTCCGAAAAGCGTGGGTGCCTTTGGGGTGCCATGGGGTGGTGTGGGTGAGGTGTGGGGTGGTGTATGTGATGATAAGTATGTTGGTGAGTGGTGCTTTGTGCTACTATGTGGTGTGTGTGATGGTGTAGTGTGCCTCAGTGTGTCTTGCTATGGATTGTCTGCTGTGTCTCTCTCTCCTTCTCTCAGTAATTATGGTCGCAGGGGTTTGTGGGTGATGTGGGTGTGTGTTTTATAGTTGGTTGATTGTGTGGGAGTGGTGTGTGTATGTGTATCAGGTGTGTGTATTTCAAATTGTCCAATGTGGCTGTGTTTTGGTGCTGTGTGTGTATTCTGACCGCGGCGGTGTGTAGCGCCAATGGAATACCGCGTTTGAATGACCGCCGTGTGGATTCGTGGGTCGTAATGGCATGGGCGTATTTCTGTTGGCGTGACGGTGGAGGTTTGGTCATCTCCAGTTTCTCGCTGCCCGCTGATGTGGCGGGCTGCAGTGGAGGACGGATTTTTGGAGGTTTGGCCGTTGTGGGTCAGAATGACCGTGGCGGTTAACCGCGGCCGCGGCGGTGTTATGGCGGTCTTCTGACCGGCGGTAAGGGCCTTTTACCGCCGAGGTCAGAATGACCCCCTATATGTTTTTTTGCCCTAGATATCTGGCACATAGGAAAAAGTGGATTGTTCCATTATGTAGGTCAGTTGGGATAAGGGAATGGAACATAGCATTACGTCTTTTAACAACTGACACAAATGACAAAATAGTTTTTTCAGTTGCGAGATATTTGCGAAGTGCATGGGCTATAAGAACCAGAGAATTACTATAATAGTGCGATTTTAACACATTGGTCTTAGATTACACCTATTTAATACAACAGGTCTTAATTGATTGTAGTCAAGATACAATGGCTTAATATTTTATCCTGGATTTCAAGATTTTAAGAACAATGATGGTTTGCTTTGTTCCCTACAATTTCGGGATCCTATTATTTATCTAGGGTTTTTAAAGTACATTGTGGAATTACTTCCTCTTATACTTAACAACTGAGAAAAATGATAAAATTGTTCTTCCAGCTGCGAGGTATCTGTAGAATATACAGGAGATAAGGACCAGAGAACTGTTATAATTATGTGTTTTTAATATATTGATTTTAGACTATATTTATTCAGCTTAACAAGTATTAATTGATTGGAGTCAAAATATGATGACCTAATACTTTTACATTTAGGAACTCTGGGATTTTAAGATTTTAAGAATAATGCTTGTCTTGCTCCATTTTCCACAACCGTGTTTTATTCAGGATTCTTAAAGTAAACTCTGTCATCTTTTTGTCATTTTCTCTTTCTTATAACTGATATGTTGTACAATCATGTTATACTTTTTTTGTTTACTTTTATGGCTTTTAGCCGAAATAAAGTTACTATTTGAAATTTGGATTGCTTGATCAAACCAAATTTAAGGTGTATCAGTGCTGGTAAAGTATTGGCTGGTAGGTAAACAATGATTTGAACAGCCTGGTGATGGCTTTCTTCAAGTGGGGGCCATCCCTACCTCTCAAGGTTTCACTACCATAGGTGATGGTGGGAATTAATATTACCTGGATTATTTTCAACAAATGTAGCCAGGTACTCAAGCCTTTGATCAGTAGAGATGATCCTTTCTACTGATCAAAAAAATAGCCTTGAGAAAGCCTCAGACTTTCAGCCATTTAAGGTTTTAAACATGTGTTGTCTGTTTTTTGAATTCTTTGTATTGAAGATCTTGGATTAGTTAAGCAAGAACAACCTTAAATTGCTGTATATTACCAATTTGAAGACATGTTTCTGCATTAAAATCATTGCCTTAGTATCTACATACCCTGTCTCTATATTTAATAAGGGCTGGATCAACCTACCTCATATCAATTCTTCAACTTTGAGGAGAAACTGAGCCAAACCTCAACTGGTGACCCACTCTATATAATTAAAACAGGTATTATAAAATGGAGGGGCTGTGCTGGATCCTTAACCATACCACTTAACAGGATAAAATTTCTGATTGAGATCCAGGCTTCCAGTTTTTCCAAGAGACGCCCCGCAAAGAGTTTTGACTCAACATCCAAAAAGACTATTTACCGGTAGTTGGCTGGATTGTTCACTTGCCCCCTTTGAATTTTGGAGTGAGGATTGAGCCTATCCAAGAATGAGGGATGGAGTTGTATAATATCATGCATTCATAGACTGTTTCCAGACAGGTGGACTATATTATTTTTAAAGAGGGCAGCTCGAATATTATTGGGTCCTGGTGTTCTGTCCCTCTGGCATTTAGGTATATGTTGTGCAATGACTCTGTTGTAACTCAGTAGCGATTAGATTAAGCATTAGCAGAAGACATCTTGTATTTAGCAACTATTGTGAACATTTCACGGAATCCATTTTGTATTCATGGCAGCCATTTTCTCTGCCATGTGCTCGCCATGTGCTCTGGCCTACCTTTATGTTAATTACTCTTGAAAATCTGTCTAGTGACAAGTTATTTTTAGCATCTTCCACTTTCGCACATGCCCAGTAAGATCTGCAGCTGTTACTAATCAGTAACAGACAGTAATGTGTCAACTAGTCCTTGAAAACTGTTAGCCCCTCCTACCTGTCGACTGTGCATTTCCATATGACCTTATATGTATGTAAGTCTTGCTTCTATAACTGTACCACCTTCTTTTAGCCCCTGCGTGGGTATAAAAGGACCATGCTCTCTTAGTTCAGTGTGCTACTTCAAAAATTACCGAAGGGTGCTGTTTGAACTGTTGTACCACCTCATGAGGTTTAATAAACTTTGGCGGTCATTCTGACCCTGGCGGTCAAAGACCGCCAGGGCGGAGGACTGCGGGAGCACCGCCGACAGGCCGGCGGTGCTCCAATGGGGATTCCGACCGCGGCGGTAAAGCCGCGGTCGGACAGGCAACACTGGCGGTCTCCCGCCAGTGTACCGCCGCCCCATTGAATCCTCCAAGGCGGCGCAGCTTGCTGCGCCGCCGAGGGGATTCCGACCCCCCCTACCGCCATCCAGATCCCGGCGGGAACCGGATGGCGGTAGGGGGGGTCGCGGGGCCCCTGGGGGCCCCTGCAGTGCCCATGCCACTGGCATGGGCATTGCAGGGGCCCCCGTAAGAGGGCCCCTACAAGTATTTCACTGTCTGCTTGGCAGACAGTGAAATACGCGACGGGTGCCACTGCACCCGTCGCACAGCTTCCACTCCGCCGGCTCGATTCCGAGCCGGCTTCATCGTGGAAGCATCTTTCCCGCGGGAAAGTCAGAATTACCTTTTGACCGCGCAGCGGTATTCTGGCGGCCCCCGACAGGCCGGCGGCGACCGCCGCCGGTCAAAGTCGGAATGAGGGCCTTTGTCTTTTATTTCAGTTTCTGTGCCAACTTCTTCCTATATGGTCTGAGGACTTTGTGCAGAGAAGGGCGAACCCCTAGCACTAGTAGGCCTTGCTGAGGCTTACTTTGACAAATTGGTGCCCGAACAGGGACTCATCGGCGACTCGGACGCCCGACGGATTGGTCGCGACGAAGGATTGGGATCTTGCTGCGGACGATCAATGCCTGAGGAGACCCGAGTCTTGGCAAACACAGCATTTTTCCCTTCTTTCTGATTTGACCATCCAGGTGGCGCTGGTCCTCGACTGAGATCCTTTTTGTTCATTCGTCATGCAGTGACCATTTGGTCGATTTTAGAACTTGGCAGTTGGAACCTGGAAGCCCTGTGATGTAGTGAGTACCAAGGGGTACTTGCACCTTGCACCAGGCCCAGTTATCCCTTATTAGTGTATAGGGTGTCTAGCAGCTTAGGCTGATAGATAATGGTAGCTTAGCAGAGCAGCTTAGGCTGAACTAGGAGACGTGTGAAGCTACCACAGTACCACAAGTGTCACTTGCACAATATCATAAGAAAACACAATACACAGTTATGCTAAAAATAAAGGTACTTTATTTTTATGACAATATGCCAAAGTATCTTAGAGAGTACCCTCAGTGAGAGGATAGGAAATATACACAAGATATATGTCCACAATACCAAAAATATGCAGTATAGTCTTAGAAAACAGTGCAAACAATGTATAGTTACAATAGGATGCAATGGGGAAACATAGGGATAGGGGCAACAAAAACCATATACTCCAAAAGTGGAATGCGAACCACGAATGGACCCCAAACCTATGTGACCTTGTAGAGGGTCGCTGGGACTATTAGAAAGAAGTGAGAGTTAGAAAAATAACCCTCCCCAAGACCCTGAAAAGTGAGTGCAAAGTGCACTAAAGTTCCCCCAAAGACAAAGAAGTCGTGATAGAGGAATAATGCAGGAAAGACACAAACCAACAATGCAACAACGATGGATTTCCAATCTAGGGTACCTGTGGAACAAGGGGACCAAGTACAAAAGTCACAAGCAAGTCGGAGATGGGCATATGCCCAGGAAATGCCAGCTGTGGGTGCAAAGAAGCTTCTACTGGACAGAAGTAGCTGAGGTTTCTGCAGGAACAAAAAGGGCTAGAGACTTCCACTTTGGTGGACGGATCCCTCTCGCCGTGGAGAGTCGTGCAGAAGTGTTTTCCCACCGAAAGAACGCCAACAAGCCTTGCTAGCTGCAAACCGTGCAGTTAGCGTTTTTGGACGCTGCTGCGGCCCAGGAAAGACCAGGAGGTCGCAAATTGGACCAGGAGGTAGAGGGGACGTCGAGCAAGACAAGGAGCCCTCTCAGCAGCAGGTAGCACCCGGAATAGTGCCAGAAACAGGCACTAGGAGGATGCGTGAAATGGTGCTCACCCGAAGTTACACAAAGGAGTCCCACATCGCCGGAGACCAACTTAGAAAGTCGTGCAATACAGGTTAGAGTGCCGTGGACCCAGGCTTGGCTGTGCACAAAGGATTTCCTCCGGAAGTGCACAGGGGCCGGAGTAGCTGCAAAAGTCACGGTTCCCAGCACTGCAGTCTAGCGAGGTGAGGCAAGGACTTACCTCCACCAAACTTGGACTGAAGAGTCACTGGACTGTGGTAGTCACTTGGACAGAGTTGCTGGATTCAAGGGACCTCGCTCGTTGTGCTGAGAGGAGACCCAAGGGACCGGTAATGCAGCTTCTTGGTGCCTGCGGTTGCAGGGGGAAGATTCCGTCGACCCACGGGAGATTTCTTCGGAGCTTCTAGTGCAGAGAGGAGGCAGACTACCCCCACAGCATGCACCACCAGGAAAACAGTCGAGAAGGCGACAGGATCAGCGTTACAGAGTTGCAGTAGTCGTCTTTGCTACTATGTTGCAGTTTTGCAGGCTTCCAGCGCGGTCAGCAGTCGATTCCTTGGCAGAAGGTGAAAAGAGAGATGCAGAGGAACTCTGATGAGCTCTTGCATTCGTTATCTAAAGTTTCCCCAGAGACAGAGACCCTAAATAGCCAGAAAAGAGGGTTTGGCTACTTAGGAGAGAGGATAGGCTACTAACACCTGAAGGAGCCTATCAGAAGGTGTGAGAAAGTAGCCTCTTTCTAGCCTTGTTACCCCCACTTTTGGCCTGTTTTGTGAGTGTATGCCAGGGTGTTTTCACTGTCTCACTGGGATCCTGCTAGCCAGGGCCCAGTGCTCATAGTGAAAACCCTATGTTTTCAGTATGTTTGTTATGTGTCACTGGGACCCTGCTAGTCAGGACCCCAGTGCTCATAAGTTTGTGGCCTATATGTGTGTGTTCCCTGTGTAGTGCCTAACTGTCTCACTGAGGCTCTGCTAACCAAAACCTCAGTGGTTATGCTCTCTCATTTCTTTCCAAATTGTCACTAACAGCCTAGTGACCAATTTTACCAATTTACATTGGCTTACTGGAACACCCTTATAATTCCCTAGTATATGGTACTGAGGTACCCAGGGTATTGGGGTTCCAGGAGATCCATATGGGCTGCAGCATTTCTTTTGCCACCCATAGGGAGCTCTAACAATTCTTACACAGGCCTGCCACTGCAGCCTGAGTGAAATAACGTCCACGTTATTTCACAGCCATTTTACACTGCACTTAATTAACTTATAAGTCACCTATATGTCTAACCTTTACCTGGTAAAGGTTAGGTGCAAAGTTACTTAGTGTGAGGGCACCCTGGCACTAGCCAAGGTGCCCCCACATTGTTCAGAGCCAATTCACTGAACTTTGTGAGTGCGGGGACACCATTACACGCGAGCACTACATATAGGTCAATACCTATATGTAGCTTCACAATGGTAACTCCGAATATGGCCATGTAACATGTCTAAGATCATGGAATTGCCCCCTCTATGCCATCCTGGCATTGTTGGCACAATTCGATGATCCCAGTGGTCTGTAGCACAGACCCTGGTACTGCCAAACTGCCTTTCCTGGGGTTTCACTGCAGCTGCTGCCAACCCCTCAGACAGGCTTCTGCCCCCCTGGGGTCAAGCCAGGCTTGTCCCAGGATGGCAGAAGAAAGGACTTCCTCTGAGAGAGGGTGTTACACCCTCTCCCTTTGGAAAATGGTGTGAAGGCAGGGGATGAGTAGCCTCCCCCAGCCTCTGGAAATGCTTTCTTGGGCACAGATGTGCCCAATTCTGCATAAGCCAGTCTACACCGGTTCAGGGACCCCTTAGCCCCTGCTCTGGCGCGAAACTGGACAAAGGAAAGGGGAGTGACCACTCCCCTGACCTGCACCTCCCCTGGGAGGTGTCCAGAGCTCCTCCAGTGTGCTCCAGACCTCTGCCATCTTGGAAACAGAGGTGCTGCTGGCACACTGGACTGCTCTGAGTGGCCAGTGCCACCAGGTGACGTCAGAGACTCCTTCTGATAGGCTCCCTCAGGTGTTAGTAGCCTATCCTCTCTCCTAAGTAGCCAAACCCTCTTTTCTGGCTATTTAGGGTCTCTGTCTCTGGGGAAACTTTAGATAACGAATGCAAGAGCTCATCCGAGTTCCTCTGCATCTCTCTCTTCACCTTCTGATAAGGAATCGACTGCTGACCGCGCTGGAAGCCTGCAAAACTGCAACAAAGTAGCTAAGACGACTACTGCAACTCTGTAACGCTGATCCTGCCGCCTTCTCGACTGTTTTCCTGCTTGTGCATGCTGTGGGGGTAGTCTGCCTCCTCTCTGCACCAGAAGCTCCGAAGAAATCTCCCGTGGGTCGACGGAATCTTCCCCCTGCAACCGCAGGCACCAAAATGCTGCATTACCGGTCCCTTGGGTCTCCTCTCAGCACGACGAGCGAGGTCCCTCGAATCCAGCAACTCTGTCCAAGTGACCCCCACAGTCCAGTGACTCTTCAGTCCAAGTTTGGTGGAGGTAAGTCCTTGCCTCACCTCGCTGGGCTGCATTGCTGGGAACCGCGACTTTTGCAGCTACTCCGGCCTCTGTGCAGTTCCGGCGGAAATCCTTTGTGCCCAGCCAAGCCTGGGTCCACGGCACTCGAACCTGCATTGCACGACTTTCTAAGTTGGTCTCCGGCGACGTGGGACTCCTTTGTGTAACTTCAGGTGAGCACCATTTCACGCATCCTTTTAGTGCCTGTTTCTGGCGTTTCTTCGGGTGCTACCTGCTCCTGAGAGGGCTCCTTGTCTTGCTCGACGTCCCCTCTCTCTCCTGGTCCAATTTGCGACCTCCTGGTCCCTCCTGGGCCACAGCAGCATCCAAAAACGCTAACCACACGATTTGCAGATAGCAAGGATTGTTGGCATTCTTTCGGCGGGAAAACACTTCTGCGCGACTCTCCATGGCAAGCGGGATCCGTCCACCAAAGGGGAAGTCTCTAGCCCTTTTCGTTCCTGCAGAAACCTCAGCTTCTTCTGTCCAGTAGAAGCTTCTTTGCACCCACAGCTGGCATTTCCTGGGCATATGCCCATCTCCGACTTGCTTGTGACTTTTGGACTTGGTCCCCTTGTTCCACAGGTACCCTAGATTGGAAATCCACAGTTGTTGCATTGCTGGTTTGTGTCTTTCCTGCATTATTCCTCTATCACGACTTCTTTGTCTTTGGGGGAACTTCAGTGCACTTTGCACTCACTTTTCAGGGTCTTGGGGAGGGCTAATTTTCGAACTCTCACTATTTTCTAATAGTCCCAGCGACCCTCTACAAGGTCACATAGGTTTGGGGTCCATTCGTGGTTCGCATTCCACTTTTGGAGTATATGGTTTATGTTGCCCCTATCCCTATGTGTCCCCATTGCATCCTATTGTAACTATACATTGTTTGCACTGTTTTCTAAGACTATACTGCATATTTTTGGTATTGTGTACCTATATCTTGTGAATATTTCCTATCCTCTCACTGAGGGTACACTCTAAGATACTTTGGCATATTGTCATAAAAATAAAGTACCTTTATTTTTAGTATAACTGTGTATTGTGTTTTCTTATGATATTGTGCAAGTGACACTTGTGGTACTGTAGTAGCTTCACACGTCTCCTAGTTCAGCCTAAGCTGCTCTGCTAAGCTACCATTATCTATCAGCCTAAGCTGCTAGACACCCTATACACTAATAAGGGATAACTGGGCCTGGTGCAAGGTGCAAGTACCCCTTGGTACTCACTACAAGCCAGTCCAGCCTCCTACAGGGGGCACCTTGGCTAGTGCCAGGGTGCCCTCACACTAAGTAACTTTGCACCTAACCTTTACCAGGTAAAGGTTAGACATATAGGTAACTTATAAGTTACTTAAGTGCAGTGTAAAATGGCTGTGAAATAATGTGGACGTTATTTCACTCAGGCTGCAGTGGCAGGCCTGTGTAAGAATTGTCAGAGCTCCCTATGGGTGGCAAAAGAAATGCTGCAGCCCATAGGGATCTCCTGGTACCCCAATACCCTGGGTACCTCAGTACCATATACTAGGGAATTATAAGGGTGTTCCAGTAAGCCAATGTAAATTGGTAAAATTGGTCACTAGCCTGTTAGTGACAATTTAAAAGAAATGAGAGAGCATAACCACTGAGGTTCTGATTAGCAAAGCCTCAGTGAGACTGTTAGTCACTACACAGGTAACACATTCAGGCACACTTATGAGCACTGGGGCCCTGGTGAACAGGGTCCCAGTGACACATACAACTAAAACAACATATATACAGTGAAAAATGGGGGTAACATGCCAGGCAAGATGGTACTTTCCTACACCTTATATGTATGTAAGTCTTGCTTCTATAACTTTACCACCTTCTTTTAGCCCCTGAGTGGGTATAAAAGGACCATGCTCTCTTAGTTCAGTGTGCTACTTCAAAAATTACCGAAGGGTGCTGTTTGAACTGTTGTACCATCTCATGAGGTTTAATAAACTTTGTCTTTTATTTCAGTTTCTGTGCCAACTTCTTCCTATATAGTCTGAGGACTTTGTGCAGAGAAGGGCGAACCCTTAGCACTAGTAGGCCTTGCTGAGGCTTACTTTGAGAAATTGGTGCCCGAGCAGGGACTCATTGGGGACTCGGACGCCCGACGGATTGGTCGCGACGAAGGATTGGGATCTTGCTGCGGACGATCAATGCCTGAGGAGACCCGAGTCTTGGCAACCACAGCGTTTTTCCCTTCTTTCTGATTTGACCATCCAGGTGGTGCCGGTCCTCGACTGAGATCCTTTTTGTTCATTCGTCATGCAGTGACCATTTGGTCGATTTTAGAACTTGGCAGTTGGAACCTGGAAGCCCTGTGATTGGTAAGAGCCGTTTTACGGCACTTGCTGTGGGTTTTGATGCCTTTGTTTGGTAATGAAGTTTAGCACCACTTACTGTGGTTCTTGTGTTTTGGGTGACTAGTCAATTTTTTTTCTTTGAATTGATATATACATTGCAATTTATATAGGCAGGTAATGAGGAGAATTTTCTCCAATTTAATTTTTATTTGAACAGCACCTTAAGTGCTACTTTGATTATAATATTGCATATTGTGCACTTTTTTTGGCATGCCTGTTTTTAGCGCACTTCGTAGGATGTGTTGCTTTTGTAATGGTACCATTTTAAGACTGGAAGAATCGCAACCGGCAACCCCAGAGGGGGAGCCCAATAGAGATATGTATGTTAAACATGGTATTTCTTCTATAATGTACAGCACTTTATGGAATAAATACAATCGTGTGGATCCTGAGTTACGTTGGCCTATGCATGGGTCATTTGATTTGCGAAAGATTGAGAATGTGGAGCAATGTATGGGTAAGCGAAGGTCTAGGCAAGATATGTTTGACTGTGTACGAATGTGGGAGAAAGAAGTGCGTGGACGAGTGAAGCGTGAGCAAGCCTTGCTTGAGAAAGAGCAACAGAAGAATGTATATGTGAAAGCATTGGAAATGAGAAAGAAAGAAATAAATGACTTAAAGGAGCTAGAAGAGAAAGAACGTAAATTACAGGTAAAAGGCCAATACACTGTTAGGCAAACTCTCTATCCTATCCTTAATAAACCACACAATGATTTTTTTGTTACTAGATCGCCCTCCACCTCCGTATGTCGTTCCTTCGGCCCCTCATGAGTTAGCTGAGGTCTACGGTTCGGAGCAACAGACGATACGAGACAGTTTCTCTATGTTGCCTGCTGACCGTGCGTCTGAGCTTAGATCTACTGCTCGTAAAACAATTCGCAGTGTTGTCTCTGCTTCTGAACTTTTAGACAACATGAAAGGGTGGATGGAAAAGGAGCAGCTATATTTTACTGAGGCATTTGGCACAGAAGTTATTGAACTATTTCGGAAATATTCTGATGAGTTAGAGCCCGATGATGTAGCAGCTGATCATAAGCAAATGCGTGATGGTCTTTTTGTTTTCTCCCAGGTGGCTGATGCAATCAGGCGTTTGGTGAAATTATGTATTGTGGCAGTCCGTTTGCAAGAGGAGAAAAGGGCTGTGGATGTAGTTGCATGGACATCTCAGACCAGTGGGGTGCAAGCTTCCATCTTTGGAACAGATAAGACTATGATAGTTCACGCAAAACCAATTCGGGAGGCCACGCCTTTGTATGTTCCCCCTAAAGGATTGGGTACAAGTGACGATAAAACTTCTGTTGATGCTAAGGGTTATTTTATTTATAATTGGGTGTATACTCCTTGGAATAGGGCAGATGTAATGGCACTTAAAACAGCATTACCTGACCTGTGGAAAAATCCAGCCACCTTTTATGAGGAAGTTGAGGGAGCAATTAGTACTTGTACTATGACTTTGGCTGACAATGATTTATGTTTCGGATTCATATTACCACCAGATATGTGGAGAACTGTTCGTAAAGTTGAGGATCGTGTAGTTTTTGGGGCGTCATGGAAAGATTAGAACAGATGGACGGGGATAGGGAACCTGCGAAAAAGCCATATCAGTTGATTCTAGATCTTCCCGCAGCCATATTAGTTAAGTTAAAAACGATTATTCCCCCTAAAAAGATAGATTGGACTGTTTTAGCGGCTTGTAAGCAAAAGGCAGATGAATCTGTCTCTGATTTCTTTACACGCTTTGAAGAAGCATTTCATGATTTTAGCGGCCAGTTATTGTCAGATGATGCGGACAGACATTTGTTTGTCGATAAATATGTCGCAAATCTGTTACCAGGAATAGCTAGTCATCAAAAAGCTAGTGAAAGTTCATGGACTACCTCTAATCCGGTTTCTCTTTTAAAGAATTAAAGATGAAGGTTATGTTGGCTCAAGCTTATGGTCCGCCTTTTAGAGGTAGTGATAGAGGTGGACGTGGATCTTATGGTTCTTCTTACACTCGTTCGAATTTGTCTGTTGATCAGTGTGCGTATTGTAAGAAATGTGGGCATTGGGCTGCCTATTGTCCAGCACTACGTGTTCAGCAGTGTTCACGTGGTCGTGGACAAATGAGAAATCGCTCAGGATATTCATGAAGAAGCACCATTGATCATGCTAGGGTTGATGCTAATGTACGAGGGCAGGATGGGTTTAACACTTTTGATAGACGGAACCAATACCAGATGTCTAACTATGTGCAGACTGATTTCCAAGATTCTGCTTATGCATAGGATTGCCTAGGATGGGGTAAGGAATCAGTTGAAGTTCCAGTAGATCAGAGGGGTCCCTATGTTGCAGCATATGTTTTGGGTTCTACTGATCAGTTTCTGGTTGATACAGGAGCTACTAGTAGCACCCTTGTCTAAACAATTGATTCCAAGGGCTCCCCAGTCTGGCTTAACCATTACATCGATAGGTTTCGATGGAACACCTTCCCTTATCCCATTGTCACAACTACTTGCATTCCATGTTGATAAATTTACTGCTCCATGTCCATTTTTGCTTTCTGCAAATACACCAGACAATATTGTGGGTCTTGATATGCTCAAGTATTTCAGGGCTACAATGTGATGCTCTCCTGAAGGGGTGTGTGTTATTTTGAATGATAATCATCCTGTGATGGAAAGAGTTTGTCTTTTTAAAGAGGATACTACATTAGCTTCACTCCCTAGTACTTTGTGGGCTACTTCAGATACTGATGTGGGACAAATTATTATTCCACCGGTACATATTAGTGTCAAGGAGGGAGCTGTATTGTCACATTTGCCTCAATACAAAATTTCACACGAGTGCGAAGAAGCACTCACACGAATTGTGCATGATCTTATTGCACTTGGAGTTGTTGAGGAAGTTCCGTATCCGTATAATGGTTGTAACAGTCTGATTCTTCCTATTCTGAAAAAGGATACTGATACTAGGATTTACTGATTCATTATTAATTTACGAGAAGTCAATAAGATTGTGGTACCACAATATCCTGTGGTATCTGACATCACAACACTTCTTACTTTGGTTCCCCCAACAGCAACTACGTTCTCTGTGATAGACTTGAAGAATGCTATCTTTTCGATCCCTATTCATCCTGACAGCCGATTTTTGTTTGGTTTTACTTTGAATAAACGATCATTTAGATTTTGCAGAGTTCCTCAAGGCTATACTGAGAGTCCTAGTATTTATAGTCAAGCGTTAAAACGACAACTTGATTCTTTTGTTTTGCCTGAAGGTGTGGCTCTCATACAATATGTTGATGATATTTTGTTGGCAGCTGATACCCCTGAGCAATGTGAAAAGTGCACTTTGTCCTTACTTTCTTTTCTTGCTTCACACCATCATAAAGGTGGTCATTACAACCCTGGCGGACGGTGTTAAAGCAGCGGTAAGACCACCAACAGGCCGGCGGTAAATAAATTGCAATTACGACCGTGGCGGAAACTGCCAACAAAGACAGCCACTTTAACACTCAGACCGCCACGGCGGTATGAACAAACACCGTGGTGGTCACCGCCAACAGACATGCGGGAGACAATGTACCGCCCACACTATTGTGACAGGCCAATCCGCCACCTTTTCCGGGGCGGATTCACCGCGGATAAAAACATGGCGGAAACAGGAATTTCGAAGGGAAAACGCTCACCTCTCCACACTCCACGAGGAACGAGGACACCATGGAACCGGAACTCCAAATTCACCCTGCGATAGTCTTTCTGCTCCTCTACCAGGAGCACGAACGCCAGCGGCGAAGACCACGGTGAGTACAGCACCTACGACACAGGGGAGGGGGGAGGGAAAAAACAGGAACACACACACGCAACATGCTCACCCTCACCCACCACAACACACACACTAATGCATATAAATACTAGACATAGTAGTCCAGGTACTGCACAAAGAAAGTCCGTGGAACACTGGGACCACACGGTGTGGGCGAGGCCCACACAAGATCCCCGACCATGACGGAGAGAACACTACAGGGGCATCAGAGAGCAAGACAACAGGCATCTCAGGGGGAGGGAAAGGGGGGGTACCTCAGCTGCTTGAGTGCACAACGCCAAATCCACAAGGGGACAACATGCCCACTGTTCAATCCTGGGGAGTGCAAAGCCACCGTCTCTCAAGTCTCTACAGTGGGTGGCTTGCCCACTGTTCAATCCTGGGGAGTGCAAAGCCACAGTCTCTCAAGTCTCTACAGTGGGTGGCTTGCCCACTGCCATATCCTGGGGAGTGCAAGCCACAGTCTCTCAAGTCTCTACAGTGGGTGGCTTGCCCACTGCCATATCCTGGGGAGTGCAAAGCCACAGTCTCTCAAGTCTCTACAGTGGGTGGCTAGCCCACTGCCATATCCTGGGGAGTGCAAAGCCACAGTCTCTCAAGTCTCTACAGTGGGTGGCTTGCCCACTGTTTAATACTGGGGAGTGCAAAGCCACAGTCTCTCAAGTGGATAACAGTCTCCACTGGTCCTGGAGGGGGACTGGTGCCCAGAGTGCTTCATCCTGTTAAGGACAGAGGTAGTGGATGACAGTCTCCACTGGTTCTGGAGGGGGACTGGTGCCCAGAGTGCTTTATCCTGTGAAGGACAGAGGTAGTGGATGGATCTCTCCACTGGTTCTGGAGGGGGACTGGTGCCCAGAGTGCAGCACTCACCCCGTGACGGACCCAGTTGCGTCAGTGCCCTTGCCGCTCATGGGCTAGCTGTGCTTAAGATGGCGGTGCCCTGTGCAGCGGTGCTTGAGATGACGGTGCCCTGTGCAGCGGTGCTTGAGATGGAGGTGCAATGTTCAGAGGTGCTTCAGATGACAGTGCCCTGTTCAGCGGTGCTTCAGATGGCGGTCTACATTGCAGGGTCTCAGCTGCCGGCGGTCCTTCATGGCCCAGCGGGGCTTGTGCTGGCGGTCCTTCATGGCCCAGCGGGGCTTGTGCTGGCGGCCCTTCATGGCCCAGCGGGCCTTTTGCTGGCGGTCCTTCATGGCCCAGTGGGGCTTGTGCTGGCGGTCCTTTATGGCCCAGCGGAGCTGGTGCTGGCGGTGGCCTCCTGGGCAGCTGAGCTGGGGCTGGTGGTGGCCTCCTGGGCAGCTGGGCTGGGGCTGGTGGTGGCCTCCTGGGCAGCTGGGCTGGGGCTGGCGGTAGCCTCCTGGGCAGCTGGGCTGGGGCTGGCGGTGGCGTCCTGGGCAGCAGGGATGATGTCGGCCTTCTCCGCCGTGCTACTCTTCCCAGACTTGCCGGGTTTCTTGTGGCCCTTCCCCACCTTGGAAGGTGTCACAGCCCACTCCACACTCCCAACAGGACCCCTGGGAGCGGCTTTGGTGGCTGGAGTCTTCCCCATCTCCCGCCGGGCACTGGCCAACTTCTGATGCTTCACAGGTGGGGGACTGTCTGTGCTGTGGCTCCGTGCCACACTGGCTATCCTGGTGGCCAGTGCACTCCACATACCGGTGACTACAGGCACCGCTAGTCCCGGAGATGTTGTGGCTGAGGTGCTAGGTTGGGACCTGGAGAGTCGGGCCCTAGGAGATGGACGGGGCGGGGGAGGTGTGGGAAAAAGGTCAAGGGAGGACAGGAAAAGTTTTTTGGACACACTGGGATGGGTAGCTGGAGGGGGTTTGGGAGTGGAGGAAGAGGTGGTGGTAGTAGGAGGTGTATGTTTGGTGACTTTGAGTGAAAGTGCATGCACTGGAGGCTGTTGTGATGTGGATGGCTGTTGGGTGGGTGTGTGCCTGCGTTTGTGTATCTTGGGAGGGGGCGTCACAGACACACTGGGAGAGGACACAGGGGACGTATGAATGGTAGTGGGGGTGGTGACTGCACATGAGCGGGGTGTGCTGGTGGGTGTGCTGTTGAGGGACGTAGTGGCTGTAGAGGTAGTGCATGCAGGTGTGAATGTAGACGAGACTGGGAGGGAGGAGGGAGACAAGGAGGAGGGGGACACAGTGGAGGCAATGGATGTTGGTGTGTCTGCATGTGTGTGTTGCTTGCGTGAGTGCCTGTGGGATGTGTGGTGCTTATGTTTGCCTAAGCTTCCCTTGTGTGTTGAGGTGTGTGCAGGCTGGTCTGATAGTGTGCTTGGGATAGGCAGAGGTACAGGGGATTGGGTCGGGGTGGAGGAAGTTGGAGGGGGGAGGCTAGAGACGGGGACAATGGCTGAAGCCATAGCCTGAAAAGCTTGATGAAGGGCTGCCTGACCAGAATGAATGCCCTCCAGGAATGCATTTGTTTGTTGCAACTGCCTTTCTACACCCTGGATGGCATTCAAAATGGTAGACTGCCCAACAGTGAGGGACCTGAGGAGGTCAATGGCCTCCTCACTGAGGACAGCAGCGGTGACTGGGGCAGGGCCTGAGGTGCCTGAGGCGAAGGTGATGCCCAACCTCCTGGGTGAGCGGGCATGGGGCGAAGGCTGAGGGGCTGCTGGGAAGGCGGTGCTGGTAGGGGGGGTGGTGGCTGTACCTGTAGATGCGGGGGCACAGATTTTGCCACCACCACAAGGGAGCTCCCATCAGAGGACGAGTCTGTGTTGCTGGTCTCAGCTCCTGTCCCCGCCGTGGAGCTCCACTCGCCCTCCGTCCCACTGGTGATTTCAGACTCCGTAGTGTCGTCCTCCATGGCCATGTGGGATGCAGCTCCCTCGTGCTCCAGTGCCACTGCTCCTCCGCCTCATGATGCTAATGCACATAAGAACAGGGAGAGTACAAAAAGGGGGGGGGGGGAAACAGAAGAAAGACATGTTGAGTGCATGGATTACCGCTACTGCTGGCGGACACGACATACACAGAAGCCACCTGCACTACGCCGCGCTCTTGGGCTCCACTGTTCAATTCCTGGGAAATGGCCTACAAGGCGATGGACAACATCTGCACACATAGATGACACAGGGGCATGAATAGCTGTACTTGGCACTCTACAGAGGTGGGGTGGTGTGCCACATGGCCTGCCTTACGGAGGGGCCTTGCCTACGGAACTCGCCTTGGCCTAGGGAAACGCACAGCCCACCTCCCCCACCCAGACACCACCACTGCGTGCAAAGTCAGCAGAATGAGAGTGTACTCACCCCCTTGTGTCTGCTGTGATGGCCTCAAACGCCCATCCAACTCCGGGTAGGCCACCGCCAGGAACCTGAACATCAGGGGGGTCATGGTGCGACGGGCACCCCTCCCACGTTGGGAGGCCATCCAAAGCTGAGCCTCCGCCGCCTTTTTGCTCCAGCGGCGAATGTCCTCCCATCTTTTCCGGCAGTGGGTGCTTCGTCAGTGGCAGACCCCCCAGGATCCGGACGTCCTTGGCGATGGCATGCCAAATACCTTTCTTCTGGTAGGCGCTGACCTACATGAAATGTACAGGGGAAAAAAAGAAGTCATTACGAACTGCCCCGTCAAAGTGATTGGCCCCCATCCCTACCCTTGTCATGTGGCATATGCAATCACTGTCTTTCATGCACGCAGCACTCTGCCCCCTTCCTTCTTACATCCAGCCCTCTCCACACATGCACAGCCCATACAACATGCTCCCTGTGTACGTACCTGTTTGTCTGGAGGACCGTAGAGTAGCTTGTACTGGGGGAGGACCCCTTCCACGAGTTTCTCCAACTCCTCTGATGTGAAGGCAGGGGCCCTTTCCCCAGATGCATGTGCCATTGTCTCTTCCAGACTGAGGTCACAGCATCACTTGCAGTGTAGGTCCTCTCCTGTTGAAGATCAGGTATCAAGTGATTGAACAGATAGAAAATGGCGGTCACATCTGCGGCGGTGCGTACCGTCACCGCCGGCATACATCGTCATCGGCTCCTGGGACCCATAGGGTCCAATGTTAACCAATGCAGCATTGCGCCGCGGTCTTCGACCGCCTACCGCAACGGTGTACAACGCCAGCAGAGTTACCTCACATCCCATTGTCCTTCATAGGAACCTTCTGCTGGGACATGTGAGGAGATGGCGGCATCCTCCGGTGTACCGACCGTTGGTGGACCTGTCAACAATGGAGGAGCGACATTTGATTATCACCTACAGGCTTGACCGTGCCACAATCCAGGAACTGTGTACCCAGTTGGAGCCAGACCTGATGTCAGCAATCCGCCATCCCACAGGAATCCCCCCTCAAGTGCAGGTGCTGTCAGTGCTCCATTTCATTGCAAGCGGCTCATTTCAAACAACTGTGGCCATGGCATCAGGGATGTCCCAGCCTATGTTTTCCAACGTATTGTCCAGAGTGTTGTCTGCCTCTTCTGAAACACATGCGGAGCTACATCGTTTTCCCTCAGGTGGAGGATTTGCCTGCAGTGAAAGGTGATTTCTATGCCCGGGGACATATCCCCAACATCATAGGTGCCATTGATGGGACCCATGTGACTTTGATCCCCCCCCACAGGAGGGAACAGGTGTACAGAAACCGGAAGAGTTATCATTCGATGAATGTACAGATGGTATGTTTGGCAGACCAGTTCATCTCCCATGTGAATGCCATGTTCCCTGGCTCAGTGCATGACGCCTACATCCTGCGGAATAGCAGCATCCCTTATGTGATGGGTCAACTCCAGAGGCACCGTGTGTGGCTATTAGGTGAGCACCTGGAAGCAAGTCATTGGGAATGGTTGTCTGGGTCTGGGGTTATCCCTACAGGTTAGTGTGTGTCTAACAGTTGTCCCTCACCATTTGCAGGTGACTCTGGTTACCCCAACCTGTCATGGCTATTGACCCCAGTGAGGAATCCCAGGACAAGGGCAAAGGAACGCTACAATGAGGCCCATGGGCGAACTAGGAGGGTGATCGAGCGGACCTTCGGCCTCCTGAAGGCCACGTTCAGGTGCCTCCATATGACAGGTGGATCCCTATTCTACTCACCAAAGAAGGTGTGCCAGATCATCGTGGCCTGATGTATGCTTCACAACTTGGCTTTGCGACGACAGGTGCCTTTTCTGCAGGAGGATGGTCCAGATGGTGGTGGTGTGGCAGCTGTGGAGCCTGTGGACAGTGATGAGGAGGAAGCAGAGGAAGAAGACATGCACAACAGGGACTCAGTGATCCTGCAATATTTCCAGTGAGACACAGGTAGGAATACAAAGCTGCCTACTACATGTACTTTAACACTACTACCTCTCTCCTGTCTGTCGTTTTCATCCAGTTTATGGTCACTGAGTTGTCACTTTCCCTTATGATTTCACAGATGTGGGTCCCACTGTGTGACATCTGCTTTGATTCCTCATAGACTAGAGCTGTGTGACATAGGTATGTTGGCATTACTATTTTAAAAACATTGTAGCACTGTAATTTCTAATACACTATTTCGAAATCACAGAGAGACTCCAGATTGTTTTGTGCTTTAGATGTGTTTATTTAACTGCTCAATATTGGAGGGGGTAGTGAAATGGTGAGGGGTGATGGCGGAGGAGTGTCCATGGCAGAGCCCAGTCTATTAGTCTAACAGGTGATTTGCCCAAATGGGCATAGGAAGTGGAGCTGGGGCAGTTTAATTATGGACAGGGTGACAAAGTGGGACAGTAGGATGACAATCAGGGTGGTCTCATTTCTTGGCGGGGGTCTTGGCATTGTGCTCTGTCTTTGTCCTGAATCTCAGGGACCGTTTGCGAGGTGGTTCTCCCTCTGCAGCGGGTGGGGTGCTGGTGTGGTGGTCCTGTGGCAGGGCGTCCTATCCACTAGCGCCGGCGGAGGTGGTGGGCAGTTGATCGTCCATGCTAGTGTCAGGGGCCCCTTGTAGTTTCACAGTGTCCCTCCTGGTGTTGAGTAGTTTCTTCAGCACCCCTACAATGGTGCCCATGGTGGAGCTGATGGTTCTGAGTTCCTCCCTGAAGCCCATATACTGTTCCTCCTGCATGCGCTGGGTCTCCTGAAACTTGACCAGTACCGTTGCCATTGTCTCCTGGGAGTAGTGGTAGGCTCCCATGATGGAGGAGAGGGCCTCGTGGAGAGTGGGTTTTCTTGGCCTGTCTGCCCCCTGTCGCACAGCAGCCCTCCCAGTTCACCTGTGTTCCTGGGCCTCCGTCCCCTGGACCGTGTGCCCACTACCACTGCCCAAGGTCCCTGTTGTTGGGGTGGTGGGTTATCCTGGGTTCCCTGTAGTGGTGGACACACTGCTGATTGACGTGTCCTGGGGACGGAGGTATGGGCCCGATGGATGGGTGCTGTGCTGGTGTTTCCAGAGGGGGGAAGGTCTGAGGTGGCCTGTGTGAGGGGAACAGACTGTCCAGAGGTCCACGATGGTCCGGGCTGGTCTTCTAGATCCAGTTAGACAGAGCTGCTGTCATCACTGTGGGCCTTTTCTGTTAGTGGTGTGGACATGTGTGGACTCTCCTGTCCGGTGACGTTGGGTAGGGGTCCTGCAGGGATAAAAAAAGGATGTTTATTAAATCTGTGTGTGTAATGGTGTGCAATGGGTAGGTGACCGTGTACCCCAGTGCTAGCATTCCTGTGTGGGAGCTTGTGTGATGATGGTTTAGGAGGGTGTATGGGTATGTGCAGTGGGCATGCTTTGGGGATGGGTGTCCATGCTTTGTTGTTGCATGCAGGGCTTGGTGTTGGGATGTGTGGTTTGTGATGTTGGGACATATGTGAGGAGTTGGGGTGCTGGGGGTGAGGGTGGGGGTATGTGATCGCATGCAGGTAGGGTGGGGGATGTAATAGTAAAGCTTTGACTTACCAGGGTCCATTCCTCCACCTACTCCTGCGAGGCCCTCAGGATGCAGAATCGCCAAGACCTGCCCCTCCCATGTTGTTATATGTGGGGGAGGTGGTGGGGGTCCGCCTCCAGTCCGCTGAACCGCCAGGTGGTGTCTTGAGACCATGGAACGCACCTTCCCCCGTAGGTCGTTCCACCTCTTCCTGATGTCCTCCCGATTTCTTGGGTGCTGTCCCACTGCATTGACCCTGTCCACTATTCTTTGCCATAGCTCCATCTTCCTTGCAATTGAGGTGTGCTGCACCTGTGATCCGAATAGCTGTGGCTCTACCCGGACGATTTCCTCCACCATGACCCTGAGCTCCTCCTCCGAGAACCTGGGGTGTCTTTGCTGTGCCATGGGGTGGTGTAGGTGATGTGTGGGGTGGAGTGTGTGGTGATAAGTGTGGTGATATGTAGTGGTGTGTTGTGTGAGGTGCGTGGAAGTTGTGTCGGTGATGGTGTTGTGTGCCTGTGGATGCTGTTGTTCTTGCTGGTGGTGTCTCTCTCTGGCCTTCTTTTGGAATTTTTTGTCGTGGGGGTTTGTGGGTGATGTGGATGTGTATTTTATATTGTATTGGGTGTGTTGGAGTGGTGTGTGTATGTGTATCAGGTGTGTGTATTTGGAATTGTCCAATGTTGTTGTGTTTTGTAAGAGTGTGTTTATTTTGGATTCGTGTGTTGTGATAGTGTGGGCGTATTTCTGTTGGAGTGACGGTGGAGGTTTTATTTTCGTCAGTTTATTACTCACCTTTGGTGTGGTGGACTTGTGTGGGTGTCTGACTTTTGGCGGAATCCGAAATGTGGGTCTCAATAGCTGTGGTGGATTTCCATGGCCGCGGCGGTGTGTTGGCGGTCTTCTGCACGGCGGTAAGCAGCTTTTACCACCAATGGTGTAATGACCACCAAAGTGTCATGAAAGAAATTGCAATATTGTAGACCAAAGGTAACCTATTTAGGTCACCTTTTGTGTAAGGAGGGCCGTGCACTTATATCAGATCGTATTCAAGCAATTTTAGACACATCAGTACCCTCTACTCAGAAAGATGTTCGTGCATTCCTTGGTCTTACTTCTTTTTGTAGGCAATGGATATTAGGGTTTTCACACATTGTCAAACCTGTGCTAGCTCTTTTGACTAAAGGTACTCCAATGCCCCTCTCATGGACAGATGAATGTGAGACTGCTTTCCTGCAGCTACGACAAGCCCTTTGTTCAGCACCAGTGTTAGGTACTCCAGATTACATGAAGCCTTTTGCACTTTACGTACATGAGAAAGATGGATGTGTATTGTCAGTTTTAGTACAGACACATGGCGATAAGCAGCGTCCCTGTGCATATTTTTCAGCAGTAGTTGATCCTGTCGCTCGAGCGTTGCCTGGGTGTTTTCGTTCAGTTGCCGCAATAGCTGTGTCAATACGTCAGAGTGAAGGGATAGTTTTGTCACATAAGCTGTTGGTGTTAGTACCGCTTGCGGTTGATGCTCTTTTAAATCAAACAAAGACACAACATTTAACTAGCGCTCGCCTGACAGGATATGAATTGACATTGCTGGCTCCTCACATTACACTGAAGAAATGTGCAACACTAAGGGGGTCATTGCAACCCTGGCAGTACAGGACCGCCAGGGCTGAAATGACGGAAGCACAGCCAAGAGGCTGGCGGTGCTCCCCTGGTCATTCCGACTGCGGCAGAAGCGCTGGGTCGCACCGCCGGGGCCGGTGGTTTCCCGCCACAATGGCCCCGGTGGTAGTAATCCACCAGGGCAGCGCTACTAGCAGCGCTGCCCTGGGGATTACGAGTCCCCCTACCGCCAGCCTTTTCCTGGCGGTTTGAACCGCCAGGAAAAGGATGGCGGTACGGGGAGTCATAGGGCCCGTGGGGGCCACTGCACTGCCCATGCCACTGGGGGGCCCCCTGACAGGGCCCCATGCGGCTTTTCACTGTCTGCTCTGCAGACAGTTAAAAGCGCGACGGGTGCAACTTCACCCGTCACACGGCCGCAACACCGTCGGCTCCATTTGTAGCCGGCTCCCATGTTGCGGCCGACATCCCCGCTGGGCGGTCGGGCAGAAACTCTGTTTCCGCCCGCCGGCCCAGCAGGTATGTCATAATGGCCACCGTGGGAGTGCGGCCGCATTGGCGACCGCACGGCGGTTACAACTTAATGTTGTAATGAGGGCCTACATCCAGCCACTTTGTTGCCATATCCGGTGACTCAGCCTCAGTCACAAGAAACACATGATTGTATATTCCTTACCGAAGAACAGACAAAGGGTCATATTGATTTACAAGATACGCCCCTTCCAGGTGTAGACGGGGAATTGTGGGTTGATGGGTCTTGTTTGAATTTGCCAGACGGTACAACCTCAGCTGAATATGCAATCACCACAACACACACGGTAGTGGAGACAGCTCATATACCACAGAAGTCAGCTCAAGCAGCTGAACTAATAGCTTGGACACGAGCATGTGAGCTTAGTACTGACTTATGTGTGAACATTTATACAGACAGCCAT
Source organism: Pleurodeles waltl (assembly GCF_031143425.1). NCBI lineage: Eukaryota > Metazoa > Chordata > Amphibia > Caudata > Salamandridae > Pleurodeles > Pleurodeles waltl. The sequence goes on from NW_027150067.1 coordinate 100,352, forward strand.
TATGCTTTTGGAGTAGCTCATGATTTTGGTATGCTTTGGAAGGAGAGAGGCTTTCTCACATCCCACGGGATGCAGATAATGCACGGAGAATTAGTGCATAACCTCTTGACTGCATTGACATGTCCAAAGAAACTAGCTATTGTGAAATGTAGTGCACACAAGAAAGTGCAAGAAAGTGACAGATAAGATAGGGCAAGGTAATGCCCTTGCGGACCGCGTAGCATGTGAGACTGCGATGCAGCGAAGTGCTACTTCTATGTATGTAGTGAAGTCACAAGCTGAAAGTTGGCATAATGCTAGACAAGACGTATTAGATATACAGAAAGCTGCTTCTGTGAAAGAACGTGAGCAATGGTCTGAAGAAGGAGAATTGGATGATGAGGGCTGTTGGCGGAATGCAGATAGATAAATGGAAATTGCCTATAGCTTTTGTACAACCTATGGTTCAGATGGCACATGGGCTGGCACATGTTGGAGCTTCAACAATAATGAAGTTGCTTACGCAAGTTTGGGAGCATCCAGAAATTTTCAGTACAGCTAAGAGAGTAGTACAGTCTTGTTTGATCTGTTTAAAACGCAATCCTGGAAAAGGGACGCGAACTCCTGCGGGAGGGTTTGCTACACCAACTGCATCTTTCGAAGATCTACAAATGGATTATATTCAGCTTGAACGCTGCAACAATATAAAGTATGTCTTGGTGGTGGTATGTGCCTTCAGTAAATGGATAGAGGCCTATCCCACAAAGGATAATACTGCCATTACCACAGCAAAGGTGCTTTTGAAATAATTTTTCCCTAGGTTTGGTGTTTGCAGACTTTTATGGAATGATAACGGACCTCATTTTGTTGGGGAAGTTATTAAGTATGTCCTGAAAGGATTAGGGATCAAACAGAAGTTCCATGCGGTTTTCCACCCACAATCAGCAGGGTTGGTGGAAAGGTATAATGCTACTTTGAAGCTGAAGTTAGCGAAGATACAGGCTTCCACATCCTTAACTTGGCCGGATTCATTACAGTTGGCATTATTGTCTGTTAGGTCAGTGCCACACTCTTGAATAGGCCTTACCCCCTATGAAACAGTATTTGGAAGGCCAATGAACATTTGGGGAGTTCCTAAGCCAAATTCTGTATATGATGTACCTTGTGTCCTGATGAATGATTATTTGGCACAGTTAAATGACAATTTGGTTTCTATTCATCAACAGGTTTGAGAAGCACTTCCTGACAGATCTACAGGTGAAGGCCATGAACTCCGACCTGGTGACCAGGTGATGATTAAGTCCTTTGAAAGATCAAGCAGCTTGGAACCAAGGTGGCGAGGCCCAGAGCAGGTGCTCCTAGCGACAAGGACAGCAGTTTGAGTGACGGACCGAAAGAATTGGATCCATAGAACTGTAGGAAAGTACCATCTTGCCTGGCATGTTACCCCATATTTCACTGTATATATGTTGTTTTAGTCTAAGTGTCACTGGGACCCTGCCAGGCAGGGCCCTAGTGCTCATAAATATGTGCCCTATATGTGTTCCCTGTGTGATGCCTAACTGTCTCACTGAGGCTCTGCTAACCAGAACCTCAGTGGTTATGCTCTCTCTGCTTTCCAAATTTGTCACTAACAGGTTAGTGACTACATTTACCAATTCACATTGGCATACTGGTACACCCATATAATTCCCTAGTATATGGTACTGAGGTACCCAGAGTATTGGGGTCCCAGGAGATCCCTATGGGCTGCATTTCTTTTGCCACCCATATAGAGCTCTGACAATTCTTACACAGGCCTGCCAGTGCAGCCTGAGTGAAATATCGTCCACGTTATTTCACAGCCATTTACCACTGCACTTAAGTAACTTTTAAGTCACCTATATGTCTAACCTTCACCTGGTGAAGGTTGGGTGCAAAGTTACTTAGTGCGTGGGCACCCTGGCACTAGCCAAGGTGCCCCCACATCGTTCTGGGCAAATTCCCCGGACTTTGTGAGTGCGGGGACACCATCACACGCGTGCACTATACATAGATCACTACCCATGTATAGCGTCACAATGGTAACTCCGAACATGGTCATGTAACATGTCTAAGATCATGGAATTGTCACCCCAATGTCATTCTGGGATTGGGGGGACAATTCCATGATCCCCCGGGTCTCTAGCACAGAACCCGGGTACTGCCAAACTGCCTTTACGGGGTCTCCACTGCAGCTGCTGCTGCTGCCAACCCCTCAGACAGGTTTCTGCCCTCCTGGGGTCCAGGTAGCCCTCGTGAGGTTTAATAAACTTTGGGGGTCATTCCAACCCTGGCGGTCGGTGATAAAGCGGCGGCCAACCCGCCAACAGGCAGGCGGTGAAAAAAATGGAATTCTGACCCTGGCGGGAACCGCCAACACAGCCCGCCACTTTAACACTCCGACCGTCACAGCGGGACAAACAAACAGCGCGGGGGTCACCGCCAACAGGCAGGCGGCAGACAATGTACCGCCCACCCTATCACAACCCACCAATCCACCACCTTTTCCGGGGCGGGAGCCCCGCCGATAAAAACACGGCGGAAACAGACTACGAACGTGAAAACGCTCACCTCTATACACTCCATGAGGAATCTGGGCAGCATGGAACCCGAATTAAACATCCTACCAGCTATTGTCTACCTGCTCTTCTACCAGGAGCACGAACGCCGGTGCAGACGACAACGGTGAGTACTGCACCTACGACACAGGGGAGGGGGGAGGAGGAAAGGTTACGGGCACAAACATACGCGATACACCCCCCCCCCAAATACCTACACATCAATGCAGAGCAACAAGTCAGAGTGACACCCCCAAGCCCCCCGGAATAATGCAAAGACAAAATAAAATGATCATTAAAATAGAAGTATATTGTAGCTCGAATGAAGTAATGTGAAATATGAAATATACATATTAAATAAAGAACATAGTTAAAAATATATACATAGGCTATAAGTCCTGCACATTTTGCCAAAGTTCCATCGTTCGTGGGCCAATGTGCACAAACACATGGGTAAAGCCCACACACGAGACCAGATTCCATTGGAGAGAACACTGCTGGGGCATCAGATGATAAAACTACAGGCACCTCAGGGGGAAGGGAAGGGGGGGCACCTCAGCCACATGAGTCCACGACGCCAGATCCACGAGGGGCCTCCCTGCCCACTGTACCATCCTGGGGAGTGCAAAGCCACAGTCTCTCAAGTCTCTACAGTGGGTGGGTTGCCCACTGAGCCATCCTGGGAAGTGCAAAGCCACAGTCCATCAGGTGGATTACAGACTCCACTGGTCATGGAGGAGGCATGGTGGCCAGAGTGCTTCGTGAAGCCCTGCTCGACACAGAACCGGCACTGCCAATGGGCCAGCGGTGCATGAGATGAAGGGCCCAGCAGAGCAGTACATAGATGGCGGTGCCCAGCGGAGCTGTGCTTTACAGGAAGCGCCCAGCAGAGCAGTTCAGAGACGGCGGTGCCCAGCGGAGCGGTGTTTGACAGGACGGGCCCAGCAGAGCAGTTCAGAGACGGCGGTGCCCAGCGGAGCGGTGCTTGACACGAAGGGCCCAGCGGAGCGGTGCTTGACACGAAGGGCCCAGCGGAGCGGTGCTTGACAGGAAGAGCCCAGCAGAGCAGTTCAGAGACGGCGGTGCCCAGCGGAGCGGTGTTTGACAGGAAGGGCCCAGCAGAGCAGTTCAGAGACGGCGGTGCCCAGCGGAGCGGTGCTTGACAGGAAGGGCCCAGCAGAGCAGTTCAGAGACGGCGGTGCCCAGCGGAGCGGTGCTTGAGATGAAGGGCCCAGCGGAGCGGTGCTTGACAGGAAGGGCCCAGCGGAGCGGTGCTTGACAGGAAGGGCCCAGCGGAGCGGTGCTTGACAGGAAGGGCCCAGCGAAGCGGTGTTTGACAGGAAGGGCCCAGCGGAGCGGTGCTTGACAGGAAGGGCCCAGCGGAGTGGTGCTTGACAGGAAGGGCCCAGCGGAGCGGTGCTTGACAGGAAGGGCCCAGCGGAGCGGTGTTTGACAGGAAGGGCCCAGCAGAGCAGTTCAGAGACGGTGGTGCCCAGCGGAGCGGTGTTTGACAGGAAGGGCCCAGCGGAGCGGTGCTTGACAGGAAGGGCCCAGCGGAGCGGTGCTTGAGATGAAGGGCCCAGCGGAGCAGTGCTTGAGATGAAGGGCCCAGCGGAGCGGTGCTTGACAGGAAGGGCCCAGCAGAGCAGTTCAGAGACGGCGGTGCCCAGCGGAGCGGTGCTTGAGATGAAGGGCCCAGCGGAGCGGTGCTTGTCTTGGTGGGGCCCTGTTCAGCGGTGCTGCTCACGGCAGCCACTGTTCAGCGGTGCTTGGCTTGGCGGGGCCCTGTTCAGCGGTGCTTGTCTTGGCGGGGCCCTGTTCAGCGGTGCTTCTCAAGGCGGCCCCTGTTCAGCGGTGCTTGTCTTGGCGGGGCCCTGTTCAGCGGTGCTTGTCTTGGCGGGGCCCTGTTCAGCGGTGCTTCTCACGGCGGCCCCTGTTCAGCGGTGCTTGTCTTGGCGGGGCCCTGTTCAGCGGTGCTTCTCACGGCGGGCCCTGTTCAGCGGTGCTCCTCACGGCGGCCCCTGTTCAGCGGTGCTTGTCTTGGCGGGACCCTGTTCAGCGGTGCTTCTCACGGCGGCCCCTGTTCAGCGGTGCTTGTCTTGTGTTTCTAGGGAACCAGACCTGGCCAATACTTCCCGCTCAGTCGCCATCCGACCTTTCGGTTGCGGGGCCCTCCTGTGATGGAGTCCTGGGCCCGTGGGTGTCCTCCGTCACACCCGGAATGGGGCTGGTGGGGCCCTCCTGGTCAGGTCGCCTGCTGCCTGACTTGTCCGCCCTGCTGCCCTTGCCCTCCTTCGCTGAATCTCTGGGGCCCTTGCCTCCCTTTGTTGATGTGCCAGGTGACGGGGCAAGGCTACTGTCCTTGGTGGCAGCCGTCTCAGGCTTGTCGCGCCGGCCCTTTGTTTTTTTGGTCCTCTTCCCAGGGGGTGGGCTGGCTGTCCCCTTGCTGCTGGCCGATGTTCCTGCCCTAGGAGCTGGTGGACTCCAATAGCCCTGCACTATGGTCCTAGTAGATGCTGGGCTGGTGGCGGCTGAGGTGCATTTTGGACTCTTACGAGATGGAGGGGGTGGGTCAGTTGTTGGACAGAGGTCAAGGTTGGAAAGGAAAATCAATTTGGAAAGACAGGGACGGGTAGGTGTAATAGTATGGGTGTGGAGGAAGAGGATGTGGTTGTAGGAGAGTCAAGTGTGCTGTCTTTGGGTGCAGGTGCTTGTGACGGAGGCTGTCGTGAGGTGGATGGCTGTTGGGTGGGTGGCTGCCTTCGTTTGTGTGGTTTGGAAGAGGGGGTGACAGACTGCACGTGTGCGGACTGGTCAGGAGGGTGTGCTGGTGATGGACGTACTGGCTGATGGGGTGTGCATGCAGGTGTGAGTGGAGACGTCACAGGGAGGGAGGAGGGAGACGAGGAGGTGGGGGACACAGAGGAGGTAGTGACTGTTGGCATGTCTGCATCTGGATGTTGCTTGGGTGAATGCTTGTGTGATCTGTGGTGCTTATGTCTGGATGAGCTGCCCTTGGGTGTTGAGGTGTGTGCAGGCTGGTCTGATGGTGTGGATGGGATAGGCAGAGGAACAGGGGACTGGGACTGGGTGGAGGGAGTTTGAAGAGGGAGGCTGGAGACAGGGACAATGGCTGCCGTCAGTGCTGAGGCCAGAGCGTTGAACGATCGCTGATGGGCAGCCTGACCCGAATGAAGGCCCTCCAGGTATGCATTGCTCCGATGCACCTCCCTTTCTACACCCTGGATGGCATTCAAAAGGGTAGACTGCCCAACAATGATGGTCCTCAGGAGGTCAATGACCTCCTCACTGAGGGCAGCAGGGGTAACTGGGGCAGGGCCTGAGGTGCCTGGGGCGAAGGAGATGGCCGGCTTCCTGGGCGAGAGGGCACAGGCCGAACGCTGAGGGGCTGCTGGGAGGGCGGAGCTGGTGCGCTGGGTGGCGGCTGTACCTGTTGTAGCGGTGGGCACGGATGTTGCTGCCACCGCAAGGGAGCTCTCTTCCGAGGACGTGTCGGTGTCGCTGACGCCTCCACTGGTCCCCGTTGTGGAGCCCCCCTCGCCCTCCGTCTCACTGGTGAACTCGGAGTCGGTTGCATGGCCCTCCGGGGCCATGTGAGATGCAGCTCCCTTGTGCGCCGATGCCACTTCTCCTCCGCCTGATGATGCTAATGCACACATGAACAGGAAGACAAAGAAAATGGGGGGGGGGGAAATAAAGACAGGTTGAGTGCATGCATTGGCAACACCGTTGGAGGAGAGGACAGACACAGAAGCCCCCAGCACTACGCCGCGCACTCGGGGTACACACACTCAATTATGGACGACAAGTGCACACATAGGTGAGGCCGGACCATGGATAGCTGTACATAGCACCCTACAGAGGTGGGGGGCAGGGGCACAGGGCCATGCCTAACGGAGGGGCCTAGCCTACAGAAAGCGCCCTGGCCAAGAGATAGCCACAGCCCTCCTCCCCCACCCAGACACCTCCACTGCGCGCAAAGATAGCAGAATGTGCTGATACTCACCCCCTTGTGTCTGCTGTGATGTCCTCATGCGCCCATCCAAATCGGGGTAGGCCACCGCCAGGATCCGGGACATCAGGGGGGTCAATTGGCGGCTGGCACCCCTCCTACGTTGGGAGGCCATCCCCAGCAGAGCCTCGGCGGTCTTTCTGCTCCCGCAGCGGATGTCCTCCCAAATCTTGCGGCAGTGGGTGCCCCGTCTGTTGTGGACCCCCAGGGCCCGGACGTCCTTGGCGATGGCACGCCAAATTTCGATCTTCTGATGGGCGCTGACCTATGTGACATGTACAGGGTGGGAAAAGAAATATCATCACTTTTCTGCATGGTCGATGTGAGTGGCCCCCCCCTCCCCAACCTTGCCATGTGGCACATGCTCTCATCTGTCGTGCGTTGCACTCCTCATTCGCTCACCTCCCCACCATCTTACATCCACCCCACTCAACACAGGCATAGCCCATACTACGTGCTCCCTGTGTACTTACCTGTTGGTCTGGAGGACCGTAGAGTAGCGCATACTGGGGGAGGACCCCATCAACAAGTTTCTCCAATTCCTCAGATGTGAAGGCAGGGGCCCTTTCCCCAGTCGCAGCAGCCATTGTATCTCCCAGACCGAGGTCACAGCAGCACTTGCAGTATAGGTCCTCTCCTGTGGATGATCAGGTCTCGAGTGATGAAGCAGTTAGAAAATGGCGGTCACGCCCGCAGCGGTGCGTACCGCGACCGCCGGCGCACATCATCATTGGCTCCTGAAACCCATAGGGTTCAATGTTAACCAATGCGGCTTAGCACTGCGGTCTTCTACCGCCTACCGCCACGGTGTGCCACGCCAGCGCATTGACCTCACATCCCATTGTCACACTTCACAGGTCAGGCAGCCGCCATTTCAAGGGCCCACATGGCTTAATTTCTACTGCGTCACACAGGCCTAGGCCTTGCATTGCCACTCATACAAGCCATTCAATGCATAGCGAATCGTGTACTGTGCAAGCTGTGTGTACGTACCTGTGGGTTGCTTGACTCTGTGCTCCATGTTGTCCTTCCTAGGCACCATCCGCTGGGACTTGCGAGGAGAAGGAGGAATCCTCCCATGTACAGACCGCTGGTGGACCTGTCGACAATGGAAGAACGACATATCATACTGACATACAGGCTTGACAGAGCCACTATACATGAACTGTGTGCCCAGCTGGAGCCAGACCTGATGTCCCCCATCCACCAACCCACAGGGCTTCCCCCTCTGGTGCTGGTGCAGGTTCTGTCAGTACTCCATTTTTTGGCAAGTGGATCATTCCAAACAACAGTGGCCATATCATCAGGGATGTCTCAGCCTATGTTTTCTAAGGTTTTGTCCAGAGTGTTGTCTGCCCTGATGAAATACATGCGGAGCTACATTGTGTTCCCTGAGGTGGGCGATTTGGCTACAGTGAAGGGTGATTTCTATGCCCTTGGACATATCCCCAACATAATTGGTGCCATTGATGGGACCCATGTGGCTTTGGTTCCCCCCAGAGGAAGTGAACAGGTGTACAGGAACAGAAAAAGTTATCATTCGATGAATGTCCAGGTGGTCTGTTTGGCAGACCAGTACATCTCCCATGTAAATGCCAAGTTCCTTGGGTCAGTGCATGACGCGTATATCATGCGAAATAGCAGCATCCCGTATGTGATGGAACAGCTACAGAGACACCGTGTGTGGCTATTGGGAGACTCTGGTTACCCCAACCTGTCGTGGCTACTTACCCCAGTGAGGAATCCCCGGACCAGGGCAGAGGAACGGTACAATGAGGCCCATGGGCGAACTAGGAGGATCATAGAAAGAACCTTTGGGCTCCTGAAGGCCAGGGTTAGGTGCCTGCATATGACAGGTGGATCCCTAATGTACTCACCAAAGAAGGTGTGCCAGATCATTGTGGCCTGCTGTATGCTTCACAATCTGGCTTTGCGACGCCAGGTGCCTTTTCTGCAGGAGGATGGTCCAGATGGTGGTGTTGTAGCAGCTGTGGAGCCTGTGGAGAGTGAAGAGGAGGAAGACGACGGGGACGACACAGACAACAGGGACACAGTGATACAACAGTATTTTCAGTAGCACACAGGTAAGAATCAACCACGCCATTTTACATTTACTTACAGCCTCCTGCCTCTCTACTGTTGGTGTTTCCACCCAGTTCCTGTTCACTGATTTGTGACTTTCCCTTCCCTTTTCAGAGCTGTATGCCCCACTGCGTGACTTCTGCTTTGTTTGCCCATGGACTACAGCTGTATGACAGTGGTATGTTGTCATCACAATGTAACAGAACATTTTTGCACCGTTATGTCTAATACATTTGTTAAGAATACAAGCAGACTCCAGATTTTTGGAGTGCAATAAGTGATTTATTTAAAGTGCTACATCTAGGTACATGATTGTAAAACGGTGATGGGTGGGGGTGGAGTAATGTCCATGGCAGAATCCAGTTCTCAGTCTCACAGGTGCATTGTCCATATGCCTGTGGAAGGATGGAGCAGGGGCAGTTTGAGGTTGGACAGGGTGACAATGTGGGACAGTGGGATGACATCAGGGGGTATCTTATGCTGGCGGGGGTCTTGGCATCCTACTCTGTCTTCTTGTGAGATCTCAGGTTCTGCTTGTGGGGTGGTTCTTCTTCTGCAGGAGGTGGGGTTCTGGTGGCCTGTCGTTGTGTGGGGGCCTCCTGTCCACTAGCGCCGGCGGAGGTGGTAGGCTGTTCCTGGTCTAAGCTAGTGACAGGGGCCCTTTGGGGTGCCACATTGTCCCACAATGTGATGACTATCTGGTTAAGGGCCACGACGATGGTCCCCATGGCGGAACTAATGTTCCTCAGTTCCTCTCTGAACCCCATGTACTGTTCCTCCTGCAGTGCCAGGATCTCCTGGAACCTGCCCAGTACCGTAGCCATCGTCTCCTGGGAGTGGTGGTATGCTCCCATGATGGAGGAGAGGGCCTCGTGGACAGTGGGTTCCCTGGGCCTGTCCCCCCCCTGTCGCACAGCAGCCCTCCCAGTTCCCCTGTGTTCTTGGGCCTCTGTCCCCTGGACGGTGTGCCCACTACCACTGCCCCCAGGTCCCTGTTGTTGTTGGGGTGGTGGGTCAACCTGGGTGCCCTGTAGTGGCGGACACACCGCTGATTGACGTGTCCTGGAGACAGAGGCATGGGCCCGCTGGGTTGGAGCTGTGCTGGTGTTCCCAGAGGGGGTTAGGTCTGCTGTAGCCTGTGGCTGTCTGTGGGGAACCGACCGTCCCGAGGTCCCCGATGGGCCGGGCTGGTCATCTGGGTCCAGGGAGACAGAGCTGCTGTCATCACTGGGGGCCTCTTCTGGGGGTGGGATGGACATCTCTGGACCCTCCGTGGCGGTGTGGTGGCGTTCGGGTCCTGCAGGGGTATAAGGGTATGGTTATTGCTTCTGTGTGTGGCATTTCGTGTAATGGGTGGGTGGCCGTGTACCCAAGTGCAGGCATTCCCTTGTGGGGGCTTTTGTGAGGGTGGCTTGTGGGGGTGATGTGTGTGTGCAGTGGGCATGCTTTGGTGATGGGTGTCCATGCTTTGTGGTCGCATGCAGGGCTTGGTGTTGGGATGGGTGGGTTGTGATGGTGAGCCATTTGCAAGGAGTTGGTGTGATGGGGGTGGGGGTATGATTTGGGATGCAGGTGGGGAGGAGGTGGGAAGAAGTAGTTAAGATTAGACTTACCTGAGTCCATTCCTCCAGATACTCCTGCGAGGCCGTCAGGATGCAGGATGTGCAAGACTTCCTCCTCCCACGCTGTAAAATCTTGGGGAGTAGGTGGGGGTCCGCCGCCAGTCTTCTGCACCGCAATGTTGTGCCTTGATACCATGGAACGCACCTTCCCCCGTAGGTCGTTCCAGTGTTTCCTTATGTCATACTGTGAGAAGGTAGCCTCTTTCTAGCCTTGTTACCCCCACTTTTGGCCTGTTTGTGAGTGTATGTCAGGGTGTTTGTCACTGTTTTCACTGTCTCACTGGGATCCTGATAGCCAGGCCTCAGTGCTCATAGTGAAAACACTATGTTTTCAGTATGTTTGTTATGTGTCACTGGGATCCTGCTAGTCAGGACCCCAGTGCTCATAGGTTTGTGGCCTATATGTATGTGTCACTGGGACCCTGTCACACAGGGCCCCAGTGCTCATAGGTGTGCATGTATATGTTCCCTGTGTGGTGCCTAACTGTCTCACTGAGGCTCTGCTAACCAGAACCTCAGTGGTTATGCTCTCTCATTACTTTCAAATTGTCACTAACAGGCTAGTGACCAATTTTACCAATTTACATTGGCTTACTGGAACATATAATTCCCTAGTATATGGTACTGAGGTACCCAGGGTATTGGGGTTCCAGGAGATCCCTATGGGCTGCAGCATTTCTTTTGCCACCCATAGGGAGCTCTGACAATTCTTACACAGGCCTGCCACTGCAGCCTGAGTGAAATAACGTCCACGTTATTTCACAGCCATTTTACACTGCACTTAAGTAACTTATAAGTCACCTATATGTCTAACCTTTACCTGGTAAAGGTTAGGTGCAAAGTTACTTAGTGTGAGGGCACCCTGGCACTAGCCAAGGTGCCCCCACATTGTTCAGAGCCAATTCACTGAACTTTGTGAGTGCGGGGACACCATTACACGCGTGCACTACATATAGGTCACTACCTATATGTAGCTTCACCATGGTAACTCCGAATATGGCCATGTAACATGTCTATGATCATGGAATTGCCCCCTCTATGCCATCCTGGCATTGTTGGTACAATTCCATGATCCCAGTGGTCTGTAGCACAGACCCTGGTACTGCCAGACTGCCCTTCCTGGGGTTTCACTGCAGCTGCTGCTGCTGCCAACCCCTCAGACAGGCAGCTGCCCTCCTGGGGTCCAGCCAGGCCTGGCCCAGGATGGCAGAACAAAGAACTTCCTCTGAGAGAGGGTGTGACACCCTCTCCCTTTGGAAAATGGTGTGAAGGCAGGGGAGGAGTAGCCTCCCACAGCCTCTGGAAATGCTTTGTTGGGCACAGATGTGCCCAATTCTGCATAAGCCAGTCTACACCGGTTCAGGGACCCCTTAGCCCCTGCTCTGGCGCGAAACTGGACAAAGGAAAGGGGAGTGACCACTCCCCTGACCTACACCTCCCCTGGGAGGTGTCCAGAGCTCCTCCAGTGTGCTCCAGACCTCTGCCATCTTGGAAACAGAGGTGCTGCTGGCACACTGGACTGCTCTGAGTGGCCAGTGCCACCAGGTGACGTCAGAGACTCCTGCTGATAGGCTCCTTCAGGTGTTAATAGCCTTTCCTCTCTCCTAGGTAGCCAAACCCTCTTTTCTGGCTATTTAGGGTCTCTGTCTCTGGGGAAACTTTAGATAACGAATGCATGAGCTCAGCCGAGTTCCTCTGCATCTCTCTCTTCACCTTCTGATAAGGAATCGACCGCTGACCGCGCTGGAAGCCTGCAAACCTGCAACATAGTAGCAAAGACGACTACTGCGACTCTGTAACGCTGATCCTGCCGCCTTCTCGACTGTTTTCCTGCTTGTGCATGCTGTGGGGGTAGTCTGCCTCCTCTCTGCACCAGAAGCTCCGAAGAAATCTCCCGTGGGTCGACGGAATCTTCCCCCTGCAACCGCAGGCACCAAAAAGCTGCATTACCGGTCCCTTGGGTCTCCTCTCAGCACGACGAGCGAGGTCCCTCGAATCCAGCGACGCTGTCCGAGTGACCCCCACAGTCCAGTGACTCTTCAGCCCAAGTTTGGTGGAGGTAAGTCCTTGCCTCACCTCGCTGGGCTGCATTGCTGGGAACCGCGACTTTGCAAGCTACTCCAGCCCCTGTGCACTTCCGGCAGAAATCCTTCGTGCACAGCCAAGCCTGGGTCCACGGCACTCTAACCTGCATTGCACGACTTTCTAAGTTGGTCTCCGGCGACGTGGGACTCCTTTGTGCAACTTCGGCGAGCACCGTTTCACGCATCCTCGTAGTGCCTGTTTCTGGCACTTCTCCGGGATCTACCTGCTTCAGTGAGGGCTCTTTGTCTTGCTCGACGTCCCCTCTCTCTGCAGGTCCAATTTGCGACCTCCTGGTCCCTCCTGGGCCCCAGCAGCGTCCAAAAACGCCAAACGCACGATTTGCGTGTAGCAAGGCTTGTTGGCGTCCATCCGGCGGGAAAACACTTCTGCACGACTCTCCAAGGCGTGGGGGATCCATCCTCCAAAGGGGAAGTCTCTAGCCCTTGTCGTTCCTGCAGTATTCACAGTTCTTCAGCCTAGTAAGAGCTTCTTTGCACCAACCGCTGGCATTTCTTGGGCATCTGCCCATCTCCGAGCTGCTTGTGACTTTTGGACTTGGTCCCCTTGTTCCACAGGTACCCTCAGTCAGGAATCCATCGTTGTTGCATTGCTGATTTGTGTTTTCCTTGCATTTTCCCTCTAACACGACTATTTTGTCCTTAGGGGAACTTTAGTGCACTTTGCACTCACTTTTCAGGGTCTTGGGGAGGGTTATTTTTCTAACTCTCACTATTTTCTAATAGTCCCAGCGACCCTCTACAAGGTCACATAGGTTTGGGGTCCATTCGTGGTTCGCATTCCACTTCTGGAGTATATGGTTTGTGTTGCCCCTATCCCTATGTTTCCCCATTGCATCCTATTGTAACTATACATTGTTTGCACTGTTTTCTAAGACTATACTGCATATTTTTGCTATTGTGTATATATATCTTGTGTATGTTTCCTATCCTCTCAGTGAGGGTACACTCTAAGATACTTTGGCATATTGTCATAAAAATAAAGTACCTTTATTTTTAGTATAACTGTGTATTGTGTTTTCTTATGATATTGTGCATATGACACTAAGTGGTACTGTAGTAGCTTCACACGTCTCCTAGTTCAGCCTAAGCTGCTCTGCTAAGCTACCATTATCTATCAGCCTAAGCTGCTAGACACCCTATACACTAATAAGGGATAACTGGGCCTGGTGCAAGGTGCAAGTACCCCTTGGTACTCACTACAAGCCAGTCCAGCCTCCTACATTGGTTGTGCAGTGGTGGGATAAGTGCTTGAGACTACTTACCACTCTTGTCATTGTACTTTTCATAAGAGAAAAATATACAAAACAAGGTCAGTGTATATACACATAGCCAAAAAGTTTTGCATTTCCTCTTTTCACTCTTTTCTAAGTGCTGAAAAGTACTTCTAAAACTTTCAAAAAGTTCTTAAAAGTTTTTAAAAAGTTTTTTCTGTCTTTCCAAAAAGTTCTGAAAACTTTTTTCTCTTTTTCTATCACTTTAACTCTCTCTAAAAAATGTCTGGCACAGGAAAAAATGTTGAACTGTCCAAACTTGCATATGATCACCTTAGCTGGAAAGGAGCAAGGAGTCTCTGCATAGAGAGAGGTTTGAGTGTAGAGAAGAATCCTTCCTTAGAACTGTTAATTAATATGCTTAGAGTACAGGATAAGGCCATAAGTGCCCAATCTGTAGAAAAAGTAGCTAATGGTTCTCAATCTGATCCAGGGACTCCCCCAGGAAAAGGTTCAGGAAAGAAACTTCTCAGCCTGCCCATTACTAGACAGTCTAGCATAGTTGGTACAGAGGTTGAATCACACCATACTGATGGTGTGCTCTCACATTATACTGGTAGCCAAGCTGTTAGGGTGCCCTCTGTAAGGGACAGGTCTCCTTCTGTTCATTCCCATCATACCTCTGTATCTAGAAATGTCCCTCCCACCCACCCTGATGACAGATTGTTAGAAAGGGAGCTCAATAGATTGAGAGTGGAACAAACCAGACTGAAGCTCAAGAAGCAACAGCTGGATTTGGATAGACAGTCTTTAGAATTAGAGAAGGAAAGACAGAAGTTGGGTTTAGATACCCATGGTGGCAGCAGCAGTATTCCCCATAGTCATCCTGCAAAAGAGCATGATTCCAGGAATCTGCACAAGATAGTTCCCCCTTATAAGGAGGGGGATGACATTAACAAGTGGTTTGCTGCACTTGAGAGGGCCTGTGTTGTACAGGATGTCCCTCAAAGGCAGTGGGCTGCTGTCCTATGGCTATCATTTAGTGGAAAAGGTAGGGATAGGCTCCTTACTGTGAAAGAAAATGATGCCAATAATTTTACAGTTCTTAAGAATGCACTCCTGGATGGTTATGGCTTAACCACTGAACAGTACAGGATAAAGTTCAGAGAGACCAAAAAGGAGTCTTCACAAGACTGGGTTGATTTCATTGACCATTCAGTGAAGGCCTTGGAAGGGTGGTTACATGGCAGTAAAGTTACTGATTATGAAAGCCTGTATAACACAATCCTGAGAGAGCATATACTTAATAATTGTGTGTCTGATTTGTTGCACCAGTACCTGGTAGACTCTGATCTGACCTCTCCCCAAGAATTGGGAAAGAAGGCAGACAAATGGGTCAGAACAAGGGTGAACAGAAAAGTTCATACATGGGGTGACAAAGATGGCAATAAGAAGAAAGATGGTGAAAAATCTCAAGATAAGCATGGGGATAAGGGTAAAACCAAAGATCCCACTTCAAATCTTAAACACTCTTCAGAGGGTGGGGATAAAACAAATTCTTCCTCTTCTTCCCAACCTGCACACATTAAAAAGCCTTGGTGCTTTGTGTGTAAAAACAGAGGCCATAAGCCAGGGGATAAGTCCTGTCCAGGTAAACCCCCTGAGCCTACCACCACTAATACATCAAGCTCTAGTGCCCCTAGCAGTAGTGGTACTAGTGGTGGGACTGCTGGCAACAGTCAAGCAAAGGGTGTAGTTGGGTTCACTTATGGGTCCATAGTGGAAACTGATGTAATCAGTCCCAAGACAGTTTCGGTCACACCTAGTGGCATTGGCCTTGCCACACTGGCTGCTTGTCCCCTTACAATGGATAAGTACAGGCAGACAGTTTCAATAAATGGTGTTGAGGCCTTGGCCTACAGGGTAACAGGTGCCAGTTTCACTTTGGTGACTGAAAACCTAGTGCCTCCTGAACAACACATCATTGGACAACAGTATAAGATTATTGATGTCCATAACTCCACTAAGTTTCTTCCTTTAGCTATAATTCAGTTTAGTTGGGGTGGAGTTACTGGCCCTAAGCAGGTGGTCGTATCACCTAGCTTACCTGTAGACTGTCTCTTAGGTAATGACCTAGAGGCCTCAGGTTGGGCTGATGTAGAGTTTTATGCCCATGCAGCCATGCTGGGCATCCCTGAGGAATTGTTCCCTCTCATTTCTACTGAAATGAAAAAGCAAAGGAGAGAAGGCCTGAAAACTCAGGATCCCTCTCCATCAACAGGTAAAAAGGGTATCACAGTATCCCCTAACCACCCTACCATTCAGGATACCATTCCTGTGGTGGGAGAAACCTCTCCTGGGGTGGCACCTGTTCCAAGGGAATCATCAGCTGGCATAGAAGTACCTGAGGTAGAAGTACCTCTCTGTGGGATAACTAACATTGGTGACAAAAAGAGCACCATTTTAGTTAACATGGAGCATCCCTCCAACCCTCCCAGAGAAACTTTAGTGCAGAAACCCTGTACTGCCTCACAACACTTAGGACAGCATCCCTGCCCTGGTGTGGAGCTCATAGGACAGCATCCCTGCCCTGCTCCAACTCAAGAGAAACAGCATCCCTGTTCCCTCTTCCAGCCAAATGGACAAAGTTTTTGCCCAGCTATGGCTTTACTGAGACAGCATCCCTGTCTGGCATTTCCATCATTACAAATAGGTTCAGTGGATAATTCCCACTGCTCTAAACTAAAACTTACTGATAGAAACTCTGAAAATACATCTTCACATTGTTGGTTAGCTAAAAAACTTCAAACAGGGTGGTTTACGTCCCCACAGGGAAGTAACCATATAGTGGATGATAAAGGGAGTAACCAGTCTATTGCAGAGCTACTCTCTACTTATCACCACTTAGACAATAAAGTCTCAACTGGCCAAGGTTAGCCTTATTGTCCTTCGTTTGGGGGTGGGTTGTGTGAGAAGGTAGCCTCTTTCTAGCCTTGTTACCCCCACTTTTGGCCTGTTTGTGAGTGTATGTCAGGGTGTTTGTCACTGTTTTCACTGTCTCACTGGGATCCTGATAGCCAGGCCTCAGTGCTCATAGTGAAAACACTATGTTTTCAGTATGTTTGTTATGTGTCACTGGGATCCTGATAGTCAGGACCCCAGTGCTCATAGGTTTGTGGCCTATATGTATGTGTCACTGGGACCCTGTCACACAGGGCCCCAGTGCTCATAGGTGTGCATGTATATGTTCCCTGTGTGGTGCCTAACTGTCTCACTGAGGCTCTGCTAACCAGAACCTCAGTGGTTATGCTCTCTCATTACTTTCAAATTGTCACTAACAGGCTAGTGACCAATTTTACCAATTTACATTGGCTTACTGGAACACCCTTATAATTCCCTAGTATATGGTACTGAGGTACCCAGGGTATTGGGGTTCCAGGAGATCCCTATGGGCTGCAGCATTTCTTTTGCCACCCATAGGGAGCTCTGACAATTCTTACACAGGCCTGCCACTGCAGCCTGAGTGAAATAACGTCCACGTTATTTCACAGCCATTTTACACTGCACTTAAGTAACTTATAAGTCACCTATATGTCTAACCTTTACCTGGTAAAGGTTAGGTGCAAAGTTACTTAGTGTGAGGGCACCCTGGCACTAGCCAAGGTGCCCCCACATTGTTCAGAGCCAATTCACTGAACTTTGTGAGTGCGGGGACACCATTACACGCGTGCACTACATATAGGTCACTACCTATATGTAGCTTCACCATGGTAACTCCGAATATGGCCATGTAACATGTCTATGATCATGGAATTGCCCCCTCTATGCCATCCTGGCATTGTTGGTACAATTCCATGATCCCAGTGGTCTGTAGCACAGACCCTGGTACTGCCAGACTGCCCTTCCTGGGGTTTCACTGCAGCTGCTGCTGCTGCCAACCCCTCAGACAGGCAGCTGCCCTCCTGGGGTCCAGCCAGGCCTGGCCCAGGATGGCAGAACAAAGAACTTCCTCTGAGAGAGGGTGTGACACCCTCTCCCTTTGGAAAATGGTGTGAAGGCAGGGGAGGAGTAGCCTCCCCCAGCCTCTGGAAATGCTTTGTTGGGCACAGATGTGCCCAATTCTGCATAAGCCAGTCTACACCGGTTCAGGGACCCCTTAGCCCCTGCTCTGGCGCGAAACTGGACAAAGGAAAGGGGAGTGACCACTCCCCTGACCTGCACCTCCCCTGGGAGGTGTCCAGAGCTCCTCCAGTGGGCTCCAGACCTCTGCCATCTTGGAAACAGAGGTGCTGCTGGCACACTGGACTGCTCTGAGTGGCCAGTGCCACCAGGTGACGTCAGAGACTCCTGCTGATAGGCTCCTTCAGGTGTTAGTAGCCTTTCCTCTCTCCTAGGTAGCCAAACCCTCTTTTCTGGCTATTTAGGGTCTCTGTCTCTGGGGAAACTTTAGATAACGAATGCATGAGCTCAGCCGAGTTCCTCTGCATCTCTCTCTTCACCTTCTGATAAGGAATCGACCGCTGACCGCGCTGGAAGCCTGCAAACCTGCAACATAGTAGCAAAGACGACTACTGCAACTCTGTAACGCTGATCCTGCCGCCTTCTCGACTGTTTTCCTGCTTGTGCATGCTGTGGGGGTAGTCTGCCTCCTCTCTGCACCAGAAGCTCCGAAGAAATCTCCCGTGGGTCGACGGAATCTTCCCCCTGCAACCGCAGGCACCAAAAAGCTGCATTACCGGTCCCTTGGGTCTCCTCTCAGCACGACGAGCGAGGTCCCTCGAATCCAGCGACGCTGTCCAAGTGACCCCCACAGTCCAGTGACTCTTCAGCCCAAGTTTGGTGGAGGTAAGTCCTTGCCTCACCTCGCTGGGCTGCATTGCTGGGAACCGCGACTTTGCAAGCTACTCCGGCCCCTGTGCACTTCCGGCGGAAATCCTTCGTGCACAGCCAAGCCTGGGTCCACGGCACTCTAACCTGCATTGCACGACTTTCTAAGTTGGTCTCCGGCGACGTGGGACTCCTTTGTGCAACTTCGGCGAGCCCCGTTTCACGCATCCTCGTAGTGCCTGTTTCTGGCACTTCTCCGGGTGCTACCTGCTTCAGTGAGGGCTCTTTGTCTTGCTCGACGTCCCCTCTCTCTGCAGGTCCAATTTGCGACCTCCTGGTCCCTCCTGGGCCCCAGCAGCGTCCAAAAACGCCAAACGCACTCACTTTTCAGGGTCTTGGGGAGGGTTATTTTTCTAACTCTCTCTATTTTCTAATAGTCCTAGCGACCCTCTAAGAGGTCACATAGGTTTGGGGTCCATTCGTGGTTCGCATTCCACTTCTGGAGTATATGGTTTGTGTTGCCCCTATCCCTATGTTTCCCCATTGCATCCTATTGTAACTATACATTGTTTGCACTGTTTTCTAAGACTATACTGCATATTTTTGCTATTGTGGCTATATATCTTGTGTATATTTCCTATCCTCTCAGTGAGGGTACACTCTAAGATACTTTGGCATATTGTCATAAAAATAAAGTACCTTTATTTTTAGTATAACTGTGTATTGTGTTTTCTTATGATATTGTGCATATGACACTAAGTGGTACTGTAGTAGCTTCACACGTCTCCTAGTTCAGCCTAAGCTGCTCTGCTAAGCTACCATTATCTATCAGCCTAAGCTGCTAGACACCCTATACACTAATAAGGGATAACTGGGCCTGGTGCAAGGTGCAAGTACCCCTTGGTACTCACTACAAGCCAGTCCAGCCTCCTACACATACCGATTGCGTGGATGCTGTCCCACAGTGTTGACCCTGTCGACTATCCTTTGCCATAGCTCCATCTTCCCAGCAATTGTGGTGTGCTGCACCTGTGCCCCGAAGAGCTGGGGCTCTACACAAACTATTTCCTCCACCATGACCCTGAGTTCTGCGTCAGAGAACCTGGGGTGTCTTTGGGGTGCCATGGGGTGGTGTGGATGAGGTGAGGGATGTTGTATGTGTTGTAGAGTGTGGTGTGTGTGGTGTTGTATGGTGTTTTGTGCGTGGTAATTGTGTGGGTGATGTTGTGATTTGCCTCTGTGTGATGGTCTACTCTAAGCAGTGCTGTCTCTCTCTGTCCTTCAGTCGCTATTGTGGTCGTAAGGGTTTGTGGGTTATGTGGGTGTGTGTTTTATATTGTATTGGGTGTGTGGGAGTGGTGTGTGTATGTGTATCAGGTGTGTATGTTTCAAATTGTCCAATGTGGTTGTGTTTTGTAAGGGTGTGTGTATTTTGACCGCAGCGGTGTGTACCGCCAATGGATTACCGCGGTTGAGAGAACGCCGCGTGGATTCGTGGGTCGGAATGGAATGGGCGTATTTCTGTTGGCGTGACGGTGGAGGTTTGGTCATCGCCAGTTTTTCGCTGATCTTTGGTGTGGCGGACTTTTGTGGATGTCGGGTTTTTGGCGGTTTGCCAGTTGCGGGTCAGAATGACCGTGGCGGTTTACCTCGGCCGCGGCGGTGTTATGGCGGTCTTCTGACCGGCCGTAAGCGCCTTTTACCGCCGAGGTCAGAATGACCCCTTTGTCTTTTATTTCAGTTTCTGTGCCAACTTTTTCCTATATGGTCTGAGGACTTTGGGCAGAGAAGGGCGAACCCCATGCACTAGTAGACCTTACTGAGGCTTACTTCGACAACTTCAGCTTGAATAGGTGACGTACATAGAGTTGGTCCCGTGATTTGAGATCCCTTATCCCTATAATCAGTAAGGTTCGTGTTTTGAGTTGATACAGGGCTTGGACACCCAAGATGCAGATTTAAAAACTGACACCAGGATCCTTTGGAGATATTGACTTTAAGATACAGAGCATCATGGTGGTAGTTAGGGGAACTAGTGTCAAAACATTTTACGCTAGTTCGGAGCTCTGTAGGACTAATGAAAAAATGTAGATGCTAATACTGCAAAGCCCATTGAGGCCCATTGAAAACAATGGTGTGCCTCCTTTTAATGCCTGCACTGAGCAGTCATTAAAAATGCTGAAAAAAATGATGCGAAGAAATCTCTTAGATGTGTTTACTCCATTTTTTGAGGCTCCCTAACAGGGGAATGCCTTGTTTGCATACATTAGGCCTGGTGCAGGCATAATATACCTCACTTTGTAAATGTGGCGCAACGATTTTGGCCTCATTAGACCACATTAGCATAAAAAAATCTGCTAATGTGGTGCAGCGAGACGATAAGGGCTCTTAAAGCGGCCCTTATTTATCCTGACTTCTCGGTAACCCAAGAGGGTCGTTAGCGTGCCTCGATTTAACAACCTGACTGGGGTGACTTTCAACAAGTTATTTTACGAGTAGCTCCCAGGCTGCATGTAAACAGCTAACTCTACTTTGGGTGACTGCCCACAGACATTTTGACTTCTCTGATAAACCAGCTATTGTATCCAGTGACCATTTAAGTTGTTTCCATTGATTCTATGAGTTGCACTTTGAAGTGAACCCTCTAACTCGTGATGAATCATGGCCAGAACAAGGCATCATTATTACAGTAGGTGTTCACTTTTGCTTTACATAGTGATTTGAACACGGGAGACTTGGTGCAACAGGGGAGATGAGACAAAAGTAAAGTCAATTAGGTTGTGCGACTTCTGGTTACAAAAGGACAAATATGGTGGACAATCTGTGGGAAAGTGGCCATTAACAGTGTGCAGAATCCTGAGTTCCTGTTGGGCAATCAGGGTCCTACCCAATGTGTTGTCAATGAAAATGTTGCTTTGAACTTGCTCAGGGATCTGCCAAAAGGCATCCTGGGCTTCTTCATCAAGGACTGCACCTAGCAGGTGCACATTCAAGTCCCAAGAGAGGATTATTTTAGAGGAAAAATGGGTAATCCTGTAACTCAACAGCCTCCTTAGTCAGATGTTCGATAGCCGCAAATTTGAATTCCTTCTTTGGGGTATGTAGATATTCATAAAAGCTAATTTAAGGGGCAGATTTATGAAAAGTGCTTCTGCACCTAGTGCAGCGCCACTTTTCTGGCTCCCATTAGCGCCCCCCCCCAATGCCACCATATGTGTGCCATATTTAAAATATGGCGCACCATGGCGGTAGTCAGGGGTACTAGCATCATTATTATTGATGCTACTCCACAGCTTCCCAGGATTAGCGTTGGACATGTTGACACTAATCCTGCAAAGCACCCAGCTGCCCATTGAAAACAATAGGAGTCTCCCTAAAACACCTGCTCTTAGCAGGCATTTGAAATGAGGATAAAAATGACGCAAAGAAATCTCTTAGATTTCTTTGCACTATTTTTTCAGCCCCCCCCCCATTGCCGGAAAGTCCCCCTTGCATACATTATGCTTGGTGCAGGCATAATGTGGTGTAAGGGGTTACAAAGTGGTGCACTACAAGCCATTAATGTTCCAGGAAGAAATGTGGATCTGGCAACATGAAACATTGTTAAATGGAGGAAATTGCTTCAACAGCTCAACAACCTCTGAAAGAAACTGAGTTACACCACCAAGACAAATTGTCATCACTGGCACTGATAAGTGTATGCCATCCATGATGCCAGGGAACACAGCAAACATAGATACTCCCATAGATCTGTCCACTACTTATACTAGCTTCCATCATGGCTGTACAGCAGGCGTTACATAAATGCACCAACCACAACCTTGCCTGCTCCTTTCTGTTCCTGGATGCCAACTGCCACCATCAGTGCTGTCCAGATATGCTTAATAGGTGATATAGTACATACAACTTTCATCCCAAAGTTCATACTGTCTTTATTTCTCGCCTCTGCACAACATCTTATTGCCCCCTTTAGTTTTAAGAACTATTACTACTCAATTCCCTTGCAAAAAAGAGTGTCTTCCGATGTCTATTTAAAATCTTGTTGAAACACGTCAATGGGATGTTATGTAATGCATACTTAGCAATTAAGCATAGATGCTAAATCAATGACCTTCTGAATGTGCATTCACCTGACCTACTGTTTGAAGAGAAAGCTGTCTCATAGAAGTCAGTGATTCTTCCTACAATGAGCTAGTACCTCCTAATTTTAAAATCCTTAGGAAAGACAGGTTGAACAAAAATTAAGTGGTAAGATGATTATCATGCATAACTCAATCAAGATCAGATCACTACTGAATTCTGAAAGAAGAATCATTCTTATTAACATTTCATTGAAACCAGCTACACAAAAGTTCATATTGATTCACAGGCCACTTGGTTCCCTGATTCGAAACTTACATCTCTACATGAAGTACTGTCGATGTTAACTTTTCTTAAACAAAATCTTGTTATTTTCAGATTTTTTAAACTATGGTTCCAGTACTGCTTAAACACTTCCACAATCTCAGAAACTAAAGGGCATACTAAATCTCAATTTACCAAATGATAATCCCACTGTAGGAGGCTGGCCCCAAACCCTTCCTGCTGCACCCTGAAACCGACAATCACTGCTGAGGAGCAGCTGGACAACTGGACTGACCTCAAGAAACCCAAAGGACCTACCGGTTTTGCCAATAGCCCAAGAACCCCCTCCAGAGTAGAGGTATCACTCTGCAATGAAGAAGAAACCAGCAACCCAGCCAGGGTCACTTCACTGACAGGATGCTAACTCCTGGACTGGAAGTTGCAGTCAGACCCACCAATACACCTTTAACCATGAGGATAAGTCATGCAAGTGTGCCACGTTTGGTGGCACTGGGCCCTCCAGTGGCAGAACCGTACCAATACCCCG
Source organism: Pleurodeles waltl (assembly GCF_031143425.1). Classification (NCBI taxonomy): domain Eukaryota; kingdom Metazoa; phylum Chordata; class Amphibia; order Caudata; family Salamandridae; genus Pleurodeles; species Pleurodeles waltl. The sequence continues at coordinate 123,681 of NW_027150067.1, forward strand.
GGAACTGGTCAACTGACATTAGACACCTAGAAAACCAGCCCACCCGGCTGTGAAGAAGGAACAGGGAGAAGCCCCAGCTGAGGGACTTCAGAAACACCCCAGACCTCCCACCAGGGTGCCCCAGTTGTCCTGTAAGAGGCCCTTAAAGTGACTTACCTCCTGATCCCAAGGGCATCTTTGTGCACAGCTCCTGGGTTATCAATTCACTCTTCACCCGGCTGCCTTACTGCCCTGCAAAGATGAACCTGCTGTGTCCTAAGGGTTTCTCACCACTCGTAACCTCAACACTCCTAGGGGACCAAAAGGAACCACCTCTAAACTTACCTCTGCAGTGCTTTTACAAGTGGTCTCCCGCAGTGGCCCTGCACCAGCTCCGGAGACTTTTTTCCCACTGCTCCTGCTGAAACCGGGAGCTGCCCAAACTTATCCAGCTGGCATCGTGT
>NW_027150068.1:0-124000 GCF_031143425.1 Pleurodeles waltl
CGACGCAAATGCGTCGTATTTATACTCCCGGGCAAAAATCACGCCCGGGAGTTGGCGGGTCAAAAAACCCCGCATTTGCGCCACTATTTAACGCCTGGGTCAGGGTAGGCGTTAAGGGGCCTGTGGGCTCAAAATGAGCCCACAGGTGCCCTCCCCTGCCCCCAGGGACCCCCCCTGCCACCCCTGCCCACCCCAGGAGGACACCCAAGGATGGAGGGACCCACCCCAGGGACATTCAGGTAAGTTCAGGTAAGTATAATTTTTTATATTTTTTAATTTTTTGTGGGTGGCATAGGGGGGCCTTATTTGTGCCCCCCTACATGCCACTATGCCCAATGACCATGCCCAGGGGACATAAGTCCCCTGGGCATGGCCATTGGGCAAGGGGCCATGACTCCTGTCTTTACTAAGACAGGAGTCATTTAAATGGCGTCTGGGCGTCGAAAATAATGGCGCAAATCGGGTTGAGGCGATTTTTTTGCCTCAACCTGACTTGCCCCATTCTAAGACGCCCTAACGCCATTTTCCCCCTACGCCGGCGCTGTCTGGTCTATGTGTTTTTTTTCCACGCACACCAGGCAGCGCCGGTCTGCTAGCGCCGGCTAACGCCATTCCATAAATACGGCGCCCGCATGGCGCTTCAGAATGGCGATAGACGGCGCTAAATATTTTGACGCTAAACTGCGTTAGCGCAGTTTAGCGTCAAAAAGTATAAATATGGGCCCAAATGTTCCCCCATTCCTATACTTTGTGGTAGTTTATATGCTTTATCATTTTCTAAGATTAAATAAGCTTTTTAGTGTGATATACTTTCACCCCTAAGGCAATCTTCATATTTGAATCTTTATTGAATTCAATGAAAACTGCGTTTAAATGCCGCGGGGAGTGTTTTAAACAACATTTGCGTTACTTTAGCATACAAGCGAGCAAGTGATATGATTGCTCAAAATTAATGGTTAATTAGCTAGGAAATGCTTCAGAACAGTAGAAAATATGCTGTTACCAAATGTTGCACCATTCCTATACTTTGTGGTAGTTTATATGCTTTATCACTTTCTAAGATTAAATAAGCTTTTTAGAGCGATATACGTGCACCCCTAGGCAGGTAATGCTCGTATTTTAATATGGAATATATTAAATGAAAACAGTGTTTAAAGCCCGCAGGGAGTGTTTTAAACAACATTTGGCTTACTTTAGCATACAAGCGAGCAAGTGATACGTATGCTCAAAATAATGGTTAATGAGCTAGGAAATGCTTCAGAACAGTCGAAAATGTGTTGTTATCAAATGTTCCACCATTCCTATACTTTGTTGTAGTTTATATTCTTTATCACTTTCCTAGCTTAAATAAGCCTTTTAGTGCGATATACGTGCACCCCTAAGGCAGATAATGCTCATATTTGAAACTTGAATAAAGTCAATGAAAACTGCGTTTAAATGCCGCGGGGAGTGTTTTAAAAAAAGTTTGCCTTACTTTAGCATACAAGCGAGCAAGTGATATGATTGCTCAAAATTAATGGTTAATGAGCTAGGAAATGCTTCAGAACAGTAGAAAATATGCTGTTACCAAATGTTCCACCATTCCTATACTTTGTGGTAGTTTATATGCTTTATCATTTTCTAAGATTAAATAAGCTTTTTAGTGCGATATACGTGCACCCCTAAGGCAGAAAATGCTCATATTTCAATCTGGAATAACGTCAATGAAAACTGCGTTTAAATGCAGCAGAGAGTGTTTTAAACAAATTTGGCTTACTTTACCATAGAAGCGAGCAAGTGATATTCATGCTCAAAATTAATGGTTAATGAGCTAGGAAATACTTCAGAACAGTAGAAAATATGCTGTTATCAAATGTTCCACCATTCCTATACTTTGTTGTAGTTTATACGCTTTATCACTTTCTTAGCTTAAATAAGCCTTTTAGTGTGATGTACGTGCGCCCCTAAGGCAGATAATGCTCATATTTGGATCTGGAATAAAGTAAATGAAAACAGTGTTTAAAGCCCGCAGGGAGTGTTTTAAACAACATTTGGCTTACTTTAGCATACAAGCGAGCAAGTGCTATGTATGCTCAAAATTAATGGTTTATGAGCTAGGAAATGCTTCAGAACAGTCGAAAATGAGTTGTTATCAAATGTTCCACCATTCTTATACTTTGATGTAGTTTATATGCTTTATCACTTTCTTAGCTCAAATAATCTTTTTAAGCGATATACGTGCACCCCTAAGGCAGATAATACTCATATTTGAATCTGGATTGAAGTATATGAAAACTGCGTTTAAATGCCGCGGGGAGTGTTTTAAACAACATTTGCCTTACTTTAGCATACAAGCGAGCAAGTGATATGATTGCTCAAAATAAAAGGTTAATTAGCTAGGAAATGCTTCAGAACAGTAGAAAATATGCTGTTACCAAATGTTCCACCATTCCAATACTTTGTGGTAGTTTATATGCTTTATCACTTTCTAAGATTAAATAAGCTTTTTAGAGCGATATACGTGCACCCCTAGGTAGGTAATGCTCATATTTGAATATGGAATATAGTAAATGAAAACAGTGTTTAAAGCCCGCAGGGAGTGTTTTAAACAACATTTGGCTTACTTTAGCATACAAGCGAGCAAGTGATATGTATGCTCAAAATTAATGGTTAATGAGCTAGGAAATGCTTCAGAATAGTCGAAAATGTGTTGTTATCAAATGTTCCTCCATTCCTATACTTTGTTGTAGTTTATTTGCTTTATCACTTTCTAAGCTTAAATAAGCCTTTTAGTGCGATATCCGTGCACCCCTAAGGCAGATAATGCTCATATTTGAAACTGGAATAAAGTCAATGAAAACAGCGATTAAGGGCCGCGGGGAGTGTTTTAAACAACATTTGGCTTACTTTAGCATACAAGCGAGCAAGTGATATGTATGCTCAAAATTACTTGTTAATGAGCTAGGAAATGCTTCAGAACAGTTGAAAATGTGCTGTATTCAAATGAACCACCATTCCTATACTTTGTGGTAGTTTATATGCTTTATCACTTTCTTAGCTTAAATAAGCCTTTTAGTGCGATATACGTCCACCCCTAAGGCAATCTTCATATTTGAATCTGGATTGAAGTCGATGAAAACTGCGTTTAAATGCCGCGGGGAGTGTTTTAAACAACATTTGCGTTACTTTAGCATACAAGCGAGCAAGTGATATGATTGCTCAAAATTAATGGTTAATTAGCTAGGAAATGCTTCAGAACAGTAGAAAATATGCTGTTACCAAATGTTGCACCATTCCTATACTTTGTGGTAGTTTATATGCTTTATCACTTTCTAAGATTAAATAAGCTTTTTAGAGCGATATACGTGCACCCCTAGGCAGGTAATGCTCATATTTGAATATGGAATATATTAAATGAAAACAGTGTTTAAAGCCCGCAGGGAGTGTTTTAAACAATATTTGGCCTACTTTAGCATACAAGCGAGCAAGTGATATGATTGCTCAAAATTAATGTTTAATTAGCTAGGAACTGCTTCAGAACAGTAGAAAATATGCTGTTACCAAATGTTCCACCATTCCTATACTTTGTGGTAGTTTATATGCTTTATCACTTTCTAAGATTAAATAAGCGTTTTAGAGCGATATACGTGGACCCCTAGGCAGGTAATGCTCATATTTGAATATGGAATATAGTAAATGAAAACAGTGTTTAAAGCCAGCAGGGAGTGTTTTAAACAACATTTGGCTTACTTTAGCATACAAGCGAGCAAGTGATATGTATGCTCAAAATTAATGGTTGATGAGCTAGGAAATGCTTCAGAACAGTCGAAAATGTGCTGTTATCAAATGTTCCACCATTCCTATACTTTGTTGTAGTTTATATGCTTTATCACTTTCTAAGCTTAAATAAGCCTTTTTGGTGCGATATACGTGCACCCCTAAGGCAATCTTCATATTTGAACCTGGATTGAAGTCACTGAAAACTGCGTTTAAATGCCGCGGGGAGTGTTTTAAACAACGTTTGCCTTACTTTAGCATACAAGCGAGCAAGTGATATGATTGCTCAAAATTAATGGTTAATGAGCTAGGAAATGCTTCAGAACAGTAGAAAATATGCTATTACCAAATGTTCCACCATTCCTATACTTTGTGGTAGTTTATATGCTTTATCATTTTCTAAGATTAAATAAGCTTTTTAGTGCGATATACGTGCACCCCTAAGGCAGAAAATGCTCATATCTGAATCTGGAATAACGTCAATGAAAACTGCGTTTAAATGCAGCAGAGAGAGTTTTAAACAACATTTGGCTTACTTTACCATAGAAGCGAGCAAGTGATATTCATGCTCAAAATTAATGGTTAATGAGCTAGGAAATACTTCAGAACAGTAGAAAATATGCTGTTATCAAATGTTCCACCATTCCTATACTTTGTTGTAGTTTATATGCTTTATCACTTTCTTAGCTTAAATAAGCCTTTTAGTGTGATGTACGTGCGCCCCTAAGGCAGATAATGCTCATATTTGGATCTGGAATAAAGTAAATGAAAACAGTGTTTAAAGCCCGCAGGGAGTGTTTTAAACAACATTTGGCTTACTTTAGCATACAAGCGAGCAAGTGCTATGTATGCTCAAAATTAATGGTTTATGAGCTAGGAAATGCTTCAGAACAGTCGAAAATGAGTTGTTATCAAATGTTCCACCATTCTTTTAATTTGATGAAGTTTATATGCTTTATCACTTTCTTAGCTTAAATAATCTTTTTAAGCGATATACGTGCACCCCTAAGGCAGATAATACTCATATTTGAATCTGGATTGAAGTATATGAAAACTGCGTTTAAATGCCGCGGGGAGTGTTTTAAACAACATTTGCCTTACTTTAGCATACAAGCGAGCAAGTGATATGATTGCTCAAAATAAAAGGTTAATTAGCTAGGAAATGCTTCAGAACAGTAGAAAATATGCTGTTACCAAATGTTCCACAATTCCTATACTTTGTGGTAGTTTATATGCTTTATCACTTTCTAAGATTAAATAAGCTTTTTAGAGCAATATACGTGCACCCCTAGGCAGGTAATGCTCATATTTGAATATGGAATATAGTAAATGAAAACAGTGTTTAAAGCCCGCAGGGAGTGTTTTAAACAACATTTGGCTTACTTTAGCATACAAGCGAGCAAGTGATATGAATGCTCAAAATTAATGGTTAATGAGCTAGGAAATGCTTCAGAATAGTCGAAAATGTGTTGTTATCAAATGTTCCACCATTCCTATACTTTGTTGTAGTATATTTGCTTTATCACTTTCTAAGCTTAAATAAGCCTTTTAGTGCGATATCCGTGCACCCCTAAGGCAGATAATGCTCATATTTGAAACTGGAATAAAGTCAATGAAAACAGCGATTAAGGGCCGTGGGGAGTGTTTTAAACAACATTTGGCTTACTTTAGCATACAAGCGAGCAAGTGATATGTATGCTCAAAATTACTTGTTAATGAGCTAGGAAATGCTTCAGAACAGTTGAAAATGTGCTGTATTCAAATGAACCACCATTCCTATACTTTGTGGTAGTTTATATGCTTTATCACTTTCTTAGCTTAAATAAGCCTTTTAGTGCGATATACATCCACCCCTAAGGCAATCTTCATATTTGAATCTGGATTGAAGTCGATGAAAACTGCGTTTAAATGCCGCGGGGAGTGTTTTAAACAACATTTGCGTTACTTTAGCATACAAGCGAGCAAGTGATATGATTGCTCAAAATTAATGGTTAATTAGCTAGGAAATGCTTCAGAACAGTAGAAAATATGCTGTTACCAAATGTTGCACCATTCCTATACTTTGTGGTAGTTTATATGCTTTATCACTTTCTAAGATTAAATAAGCTTTTTAGAGCGATATACGTGCACCCCTATGCAGGTAATGCTCATATTTGAATATGGAATATATTAAATGAAAACAGTGTTTAAAGCCCGCAGGGAGTGTTTTAAACAATATTTGGCCTACTTTAGCATACAAGTGAGCAAGTGATATGATTGCTCAAAATTAATGTTTAATTAGCTAGGAACTGCTTCAGAACAGTAGAAAATATGCTGTTACCAAATGTTCCACCATTCCTATACTTTGTGGTAGTTTATAAGCTTTATCACTTTCTAAGATTAAATAAGCGTTTTAGAGCGATATACGTGGACCCCTAGGCAGGTAATGCTCATATTTGAATATGGAATATAGTAAATGAAAACAGTGTTTAAAGCCAGCAGGGAGTGTTTTAAACAACATTTGGCTTACTTTAGCATACAAGCGAGCAAGTGATATGTATGCTCAAAATTAATGGTTGATGAGCTAGGAAATGCTTCAGAACAGTCGAAAATGTGCTGTTATCAAATGTTCCACCATTCCTATACTTTGTTGTAGTTTATATGCTTTATCACTTTCTAAGCTTAAATAAGCCTTTTTGGTGCGATATACGTGCACCCCTAAGGCAATCTTCATATTTGAACCTGGATTGAAGTCACTGAAAACTGCGTTTAAATGCTGCGGGGAGTGTTTTAAACAACGTTTGCCTTACTTTAGCATACAAGCGAGCAAGTGATATGATTGCTCAAAATTAATGGTTAATGAGCTAGGAAATGCTTCAGAACAGTAGAAAATATGCTGTTACCAAATGTTCCACCATTCCTATACTTTGTGGTAGTTTATATGCTTTATCATTTTCTAAGATTAAATAAGCTTTTTAGAGCGATATACGTGCACCCCTAGGCAGGTAATGCTCATATTTGAATCTGGAATATAGTAAATGAAAACAGTGTTTAAAGCCCGCAGGGAGTGTTTTAAACAACATTTGGCTTACTTTAGCATACAAGCGAGCAAGTGATATTTATGCTCAAAATTAATGGTTATTGATCTAGGAAATGCTTCAGAACAGTAGAAAATGTGTTGTTATCAAATGTACCACCATTCCTATTCTTTGTTGTAGTGTATATGCTTTATCACTTTCTAAGCTTAAATAAGCCTTTTAGTGCGATATACGTGCACCCCTAAGGCAGAAAATGCTCATATCTGAATCTGGAATAACGTCAATGAAAACTGCGTTTAAATGCAGCAGAGAGAGTTTTAAACAACATTTGGCTTACTTTACCATAGAAGCGAGCAAGTGATATTCATGCTCAAAATTAATGGTTAATGAGCTAGGAAATACTTCAGAACAGTAGAAAATATGCTGTTATCAAATGTTCCACCATTCCTCTACTTTGTTGTAGTTTATATGCTTTATCACTTTCTTAGCTTAAATAAGCCTTTTAGTGCGATATACGTGCACCCCTAAGGCAATCTTCATATTTGAACCTAGATTGAAGTCAATGAAAACAGCGTTTAAATGCCGCGGGGTGTGTTTTAAACAACGTTTGCCTTACTTTAGCATACAAGCGAGCAAGTGATATGATTGCTCAAAATTAATGGTTAATGAGCTAGGAAATGCTTCTGAACAGTAGAAAATATGCTGTTACCAAATGTTCCACCATTCCTATACTTTGTGGTAGTTTATATGCTTTATCATTTTCTAAGATTAAATAAGCTTTTTAGTGCGATATACTTGCACCCCTAAGGCAATCTTCATATTTGAATCTTTATTGAAGTCAATGAAAACTGCGTTTAAATGCCGCAGGGAGTGTTTTAAACAACATTTGCGTTACTTTAGCATACAAGCGAGCAAGTGATATGATTGCTCAAAATTAATGGTTAATTAGCTAGGAAATGCTTCAGAACAGTAGAAAATATGCTGTTACCAAATGTTGCACCATTCCTATACTTTGTGGTAGTTTATATGCTTTATCACTTTCTAAGATTAAATAAGCTTTTTAGAGCGATATACGTGCACCCCTAGGCAGGTAATATTCATATTTGAATATGGAATATATTAAATGAAAACAGTGTTTAAAGCCCGCAGGGAGTGTTTTAAACAACATTTGGCTTACTTTAGCATACAAGCGAGCAAGTGATATGATTGCTCAAAATTAATGGTTAATTAGCTAGGAACTGCTTCAGAACAGTAGAAAATATGCTGTTACCAAATGTTTCACCATTCCTATACTTTGTTGTAGTTTATATGCTTTATCACTTTCTAAGCTTAAATAAGCCTTTTTGGTGCGATATACGTGCACCCCTAAGGCAGATAATGCTCATATTTGAATCTGGAATAAAGTCAATGAAAACAGCGTTTAAGGGCCGCGGGGAGTGTTTTAAACAACATTTGGCTTACTTTACACATACAAGCGAGCAAGTGATATGTATGCTCAAAATTACTTGTTAATGAGCTAGGAAATGCTTCAGAACAGTTGAAAATGTGCTGTTATCAAATGTTCTACCATTCCTCTACTTTGTTGTAGTTTATATGCTTTATCACTTTCTTAGCTTAAATAAGCCTTTTAGTGCGATATACGTGCACCCCTAAGGCAATCTTCATATGTGAACCTGGATTGAAGTCAATGAAAACTGCGTTTAAATGCCGCGGGGAGTGTTTTAAACAACGTTTGCCTTACTTTAGCATACAAGCTAGCAAGTGATATGATTGCTCAAAATTAATTGTTAATGAGCTAGGAAATGCTTCAGAACAGTAGAAAATATGCTGTTACCAAATGTTCCACCATTCCTATACTTTGTGGTAGTTTATATGCTTTATCATTTTCTAAGATTAAATAAGCTTTTTAGTGCGATATACGTGCACCCCTAAGGCAGAAAATGCTCATATTTGAATCTGGAATAACGTCAATGAAAACTGCGTTTAAAGCCCGCAGGGAGTGTTTTAAACAACATTTGGCTTACTTTAGCATACAAGCGAGCAAGTGATATTTATGCTAAAAATTAATGGTTAATGAGCTAGGAAATACTTCAGAACAGTAGAAAATAGGCTGTTATCAAATGTTCCACCATTCCTATACTTTGTTGTAGTTTATATGCTTTATCACTTTCTGAGCTTAAATAAGCCTTTTAAGCGATATAGGTGCACCCCTAAGGCAGATAATACTCATATTTGAAGCTGGATTGAAGTCAATGAAAACTGCGTTTAAATGCCGCGGGGAGTGTTTTAAACAACATTTGGCTTACTTTAGCATACAAGCGAGCAAGTGATATTTATGCTAAAAATTAATGGTTAATGAGCTAGGAAATACTTCAGAACAGTAGAAAATAGGCTGTTATCAAATGTTCCACCATTCCTATACTTTGTTGTAGTTTATATGCTTTATCACTTTCTAAGCTTAAATAAGCCTTTTAGTGCGATATACGTGCACCCCTAAGGCAGATAATGCTCATATTTCAATCTGGAATAAAGTCAATGAAAACAGTGTTTAAGGGCCGCGGGGAGTGTTTTAAACAACATTTGGCTTACTTTAGCATAAAAGCGAGCAAGTGATAGGTATGCTCAAAATTACCTGTTAATGAGCTAGGAAATGCTTCAGAACGGTTGAAAATGTGCAGTTATCAAATGTACCACCATTCCTATACTTTGTGGTAGTTTATATGCTTTATCACTTTCTAAGCTTAAATAAGCCTTTTAGTGCGATATACGTGCACCCCTAAGGCAGATAATACTCATAATTGAATCTGGAATGAAGTAAATGAAAACAGTGTTTAAAGCCCGCAGGGAGTGTTTTAAACAACATTTAGCTTACTTTAGCATACAAGCGAGCATGTGATATGTATGCTCAAAATTACTGGTTAATGAGCTAGGAAATGCTTCAGAACAGTTGAAAATGTGCTGTTATCAAATGTACCACCATTCCTCTACGTTGTTGTAGTTTATATGCTTTATCACTTTCTAAGCTTAAATAAGCCTTTTAGTGTGATATACGTGCACCCCTAAGGCAGATAATACTCATATTTTAATCTGGATTGAAGTCAATGAAAACTGCGTTTAAATGCTGCGGGTAGTGTTTTAAACAACATTTGCCTTACTTTAGCATAGAAGCGAGCAAGTGATATGTATGCTCAAAATTAATGGTTAATGAGCTAGGAAATGCTTCAGAACAGTAGAAAATATGCTGTTACCAAATGTTCCACCATTCCTATACTTTGTGGTAGTTTATATGCTTTATCATTTTCTAAGATTAAATAAGCTTTTTAGTGCGATATACTTGCACCCCTAAGGCAGAAAATGCTCATATTTGAATCTGGAATAACGTCAATGAAAACTGCGTTTAAATGCAGCAGAGTGTTTTAAACAACATTTGGCTTACTTTACCATACAAGCGAGCAAGTGATATTTATGCTCAAAATTAATGGTGAATGAGCTAGGAAATACTTCAGAACAGTAGAAAATATGCTGTTATCAAATGTTCCACCATTCCTATACTTTGTTGTAGTTTATATGCTTTATCACTTTCTTAGCTTAAATAAGCCTTTTAGTGTGATATACGTGCATATTCAGGCTGATAATGTACAAGGCAGATAATGCTCATATTTGAATCTGGAATAAAGTAAATGAAAACAGTGTTTAAAGCCCGCAGGGATTGTTTTAAACAACATTTGGCTTTCTTTAGCATACAGGCGAGCAAGTGATATGTATGCTCAAAATTAATGGTTTATGAGCTAGGAAATGCTTCAGAACAGTCGAAAATGAGTTGTTATCAAATGTTCCACCATTCTTATACTTTGATGTAGTTTATATGCTTTATCACTTTCTTAGCTTAAATAAGCTTTTTAAGCGATATACGTGCTCCCCTAAGGCAGATAATACTCATATTTGAATCTGGATTGAAGTCAATGAAAACTGCGTTTAAATGCCGCCGGGAGTGTTTTAAACAACATTTGCCTTACTTTAGCATACAAGCGAGCAAGTGATATGATTGCTCAAAATTAATGGTTAATTAGCTAGGAAATGCTTCAGAACAGTAGAAAATATGCTGTTACCAAATGTTCCACCATTCCTATACTTTGTGGTAGTTTATATGCTGTATCACTTTCTAAGATTAAATAAGCTTTTTAGAGCGATATACGTGCACCCCTAGGCAGGTAATGCTCATATTTGAATATGGAAAATAGTAAATGAAAACAGTGTTTAAAGCCCGCAGGGAGTGTTTTAAACAACATTTGGCTTACTTTAGCATACAAGCGAGCAAGTGATATGTATGCTCAAAATTACTTGTTAATGAGCTAGGAAATGCTTCAGAACATTTGAAAATGTGCTGTTATCAAATGTACCACCATTCCTATACTTTGTTGTAGTGTATATGCTTTATCACTTTCTAAGCTTAAATAAGCCTTTTAGTGCGATATACGTGCACCCCTAAGGCAATCTTCATATTTGAATCTGGATTGAAGTCGATGAAAACTGCGTTTAAATTCCGCGGGGAGTGTTTTAAACAACATTTGCGTTACTTTAGCATACAAGCGAGCAAGTGATATGATTGCTCAAAATTAATGGTTAATTAGCTAGGAACTGCTTCAGAACAGTAGAAAATATGCTGTTACCAAATGTTCCACCATTCCTATACTTTGTGGTAGTTTATATGCTTTATCACTTTCTAAGATTAAATAAGCTTTTTAGAGCGATATACGGTGACCCCTAGGCTGGTAATGCTCATATTTGAATCTGGAATATAGTAAATGAAAACAGCGTTTAAGGGCTGCGGGGAGTGTTTTAAACAACATTTGGCTTACTTTAGCATACAAGCGAGCAATTGATATGTATGCTCAAAATTACTTGTTAATGAGCTAGGAAATGCTTCAGAACAGTTGAAAATGTGCTGTTATCAAATGTTCCACCATTCCTCTACTTTGTTGTAGTTTATATGCTTTATCACTTTCTTAGCTTAAATAAGCCTTTTAGTGCGATATACGTGCACCCCTAAGGCAATCTTCATATTTGAACCTGGATTGAAGTCAATGAAAACTGCGTTTAAATGCCGCGGGGAGTGTTTTAAACAACGTTTGCCTTACTTTAGCATACAAGCGAGCAAGTGATATGATTGCTCAAAATTAATGGTTAATGAGCTAGGAAATGCTTCAGAACATAAGAAAATATGCTGTTACCAAATGTTCCACCATTCCTATACTTTGTGGTAGTTTATATGCTTTATCATTTTCTAAGATTAAATAAGCTTTTTAGTGCGATATACTTGCACCCCTAAGGCAGAAAATGCTCATATTTGAATCTGGAATAACGTCAATGAAAACTGCGTTTAAATGCAGCAGAGAGTGTTTTAAACAACATTTGGCTTACTTTACCATACAAGCGAGCAAGTGATATTTATGCTCAAAATTAATGGTTAATGAGCTAGAAAATACTTCAGAACAGTAGAAAATATGCTGTTATCAAATGTTCCACCATTCCAATACTTTGTTGTAGTTTATATGCTTTATCACTTTCTGAGCTTAAATAAGCCTTTTAGTGTCATATACGTGTGCCCCTAAGGCAGAAAATGCTCATATTTGAATCTGGAATAAAGTAAATGATAACAGTGTTTAAAGCCCGCAGGGAGTGTTTTAAACAACATTTGGCTTACTTTAGCATACAAGCGAGCAAGTGATATGTATGCTCAAAATTAATGGTTTATGAGCTAGGAAATGCTTCAGAACAGTCGAAAATGAGTTGTTATCAAATGTTCCACCATTCTTATACTTTGATGTAGTTTATATGCTTTATCACTTTCTTAGCTTAAATAAGCCTTTTAAGCGATATACGTGCACCCCTAAGGCAGATAATACTCATATTTGAATCTGGATTGAAGTCAATGAAAACTGCGTTTAAATGCCGCGGGGAGTGTTTTAAACAACATTTGCCTCACTTTAGCATACAAGCGAGCAAGTGATATGATTGCTCAAAATTAATGGTTAATTAGCTAGGAAATGCTTCAGAACAGTAGAAAATATGCTGTTACCAAATGTTCCACCATTCCTATAGTTTGTGGTAGTTTATATGCTTTATCACTTTCTAAGATTAAATAAGCTTTTTAGAGCGATATACGTGCACCCCTAGGCAGGTAATGCTCATATTTGAATATGGAATATAGTAAATGAAAACAGTGTTTAAAGCCCGCATGGAGGGGCATATTTATACTCCGTTTGCACCGAATTAGCGTCGTTTTTTTCGACGCAAATTCGGCGCAAAACTAACGCCATATTTATACTTTGGCGTTAGACGCGTCTAGCGCCAAATTATGGGCAAATAGCGTCATTTTTTAGCGTGAACGCCTTCCTTGCGTTAATGAGATGCAAGGAAGGCGTTCCCGTCTAAAAACCGATGCACATAGCGGTGCGTGGTATTTATGCTCCAGGGCAAAAATCACTCCAGCGCGGCAGGCGGCGCAAAAAAATGGCGCAAAGCACGAATAGCGTGAAATTTTAACGCCTGGGTCAGGGCAGGCGTTAAAATGGGGCAAACACACCTGTACTTAATCAGAACACACAGAACAAACAACAGAGCAGCAGAGCAGCAGAGCAGCAACAGGGAGACATGGAGGTGCTTTTTCTTCAACGTGCACGTAGACGCAGAGCCCTGCAGCAACAACAGCAGCCACAACAACAACAGCAGGGACCCAAAGACAGCGCAGAAGGCAGGAGAGGATATTCCGCCCACGAACAACCCTGCATGGCCTCAGGGAACGAGACATCATCCAGAGGTACCGGTTGAACTGGCAGGCCATTCAGCAGCTGCTGACAAATATTGAACAGCAATTGGCCCCCACTTTAGTGACTCCACGCACTATCTCAACCGAAACAAAGCTGCTTGCCGTACTTCACCTGCCTGCAAGTGGCTCGTTTCAGACAACTGGTGCCCTGGTTGGTGGAATCTCACAACCATCTTTCTCCGCATTCCTGCCTAAAGTACTGGTTGCCATCATTGGACTGACACCCCGCCACATCTGCTTCCCTAACACAGTGCAGAAGCAGCAGGAAACGAAACAGGGGTTCTACGCCATCAGTGGCTTTCCGCACGTCCTTGGTGCAATCGACTGCACACACGTACGCCTTGTGCCACCTGCTGCGAGTGAACACCTCTACCGCAACAGGAAGCACACACATTCCATCAACGTGCAGGTCATAGTCGATCACCAAGGACTGATCAGCAACATTGTGGCTAAATATCCTGGGAGTGTACATGACGCATTCATCTTCCGTCACTGCACCATCAACCAACACTTCCAGGATGGACGGTATGGCAATGGACTACTTGTTGGTAAGGACAAAAATCTACTTATATACTCACTGCACAGAAACCCTCTAGGATAAACAACCCATACACCACAATAGCAACACCTAGACAGGAACACACTGAGGTACTCACATCACTAGCCATGTGTCACAAGTCACCATTGAACCTCTCACACATTTGAATTTACTCCACAGCTTAGTGTGAAGACATTCATGACTGTGGTTGCCTAAATGTCACCTTGCAAATTGGAAGTCTCACAATAACCTGTACACTAATACAATGCATAACTTTTAAGGGATGGGATGGCCTGGCTATGTTCATATGAACGTTTCTAATACCCTTTCATGTTTCAACTCTGCATGGAACTATCATCACACCCCCAGTGAGGACACACGGACACTTGTGTCACAAGTCACAATGCAAGGGAGGGCACACTGTACTTGAGAAACCAATACATCCTGCTGACAAACAGTTAGACAACAAACACTTGCTCAGCCAAGGAAAAAAAACAATGCCAAAGTTTCCACCAACAACCATAGGTTGTCACATTAGTACACAAAATAGTCACAGACAACACAACACAACTACTGCCATCAAAGATACGTACAACAGTGCCTCCTACATCTAATTGATACCATTCTGTGTTTCTCTTTCAGCTGATCAGGGGTATGGCATCCAGCCTTGGCTAATGACACCATATGGGAACCCAAATACTGCTGCTGAGCGGGCATACAATGACGCCCACAAGAGGACCCGCAGCATTGTGGAGAGGACCTTTGGGATCCTAAAGTCAAGGTTCCGCTGCCTTGACATCACTGGCGGAAGCCTACTATACTCCCCAGAGATGGTATGCAAAATCATACTCACTTGTGCCATATTACACAATATTTGTGTACAAAGGAACATTCCCCTCCTTGAACCGGACCCAGACATGCCTGAGGATGATGATGAGGAGGATGCTGGCCTGCAACAGGTGAGGTACTGGGTTTTTCAGAACCGGTACTGATCCGGTAACCCAGCGGTGCCAGGGTACACCCAAAGACCTCGGGTACTTTCCTGATTCAGACTACAGAAACTCAGAGTCTTCTAGGTGAAGTCAAAGATCGAATTTATTGGTTGCAACCAATTGACAAGTGTCCTAGAAGTACAACAGCACGATTTGTATGTTCTCAGGAGACTGTGTGTCAATGCAAAATCAGATTTCCTTTTATTCAGTTTTTTAAGCTTCAGGCAAACATTCTTGACATTTTGGTTGGTCATTCACATGTTTTCACTACAAAGGAAAAACCAGTGTCATGATGAAACCTCATATTTCATGTCATCCAGCCCATAATAAATTACCCGGCAAGGCCTAGAATTTCACATCAGATAAGTGTGGACCCCCAATAAAAACGGGCACCTCCCCCTCATAAAGTAAGAAGAAGAAAAGAGCAGGTGCAGGTGTGAGCAAGTTAGGCAGGGTGTGTGAGCGATAATAAGGGTTTTATGGCCTGGTGTGCCTTGATGCTATCTGATTCGGCCACTGGGAGAGGGACTGACCAAACAGGTTTGGCCTGAGGCAATGGTTCCAGCTTGCCCAGGTCAGAGAAAAGTCAATCAAGGTGTACGTGTCCTTGGAATCAAATCTGACTGTATTATAAGCCTATGTGAGGGCAACTTTTAAAAATGGCTGCCGTGTATAAAATGGGAGCCACGAGTGCAGGACGAAAATGGCGATTTCGAGGTGAAAACGCTGCTGGAATTGAGCGAAAATGCTCATGCTTAGTGTACTAGTCATTATCGGTCTTTTGATACTAAAATCGTACTGCTGTGGCAAAGTAAATTACATGGGTCCAGAATTTTTAGAACCACAAACCCTCCTTTTGCCCTTACATAGGCAATAAACCTATTCTCATGCTAATCTGAGTCCAGGTCTATGTTTATAAGGCCATGGAGATGTTGCTGGAGCAAAATTCTAGTACTTGGTAACTCTCTCTGGACAGGTCTCCTCGAACATGAAGTAGCAGAAAAGGCCACATATGGCAGGACAAAATAAGGAATACCTCTATCTGCAGTAGGTGGCATAAGATCACACACCCAACAATTAGTGATGTTCACTACTAACTAGTGTTGATGCAGAAGCTGTACAAAAGAATTGCTTACAAATTCTGATCTTCTAACCTGCTCATGTTCAGGAAAAGGGTGAAAAGAGTGCAAAGAAACAATAGTAGGAAAAGACATAGGTTGGGAAGTGGGTGCAGAAGTCAATTGAGTAGAGAAAAACAATCCCACCCATAAATGACAACGTCATGTTTAAAAGACACTAGAAAACACGTTATTAAGAACATATAGACAACGGGAGAAAGTAGTGACCACTATTTACAAATGAAATAATAATTTTTCACAACCCTAACCAAAAAGCAAATCCTAAAATTATCTAGTAACATTTTTAGGGCTCCTCTGCATTTCAGTAATTTTTGTATGTTCAGGTGGAACAGTGGTGACTCATCAATGCTCTAAGGTGAAAAGGGGGTACTCTTTCCACAGAAAATGGACTTTATTCTGCTTTTACTAAACAGAATAGTACTTTAAAACAATGCCAGCAAAACAATCAGTCTCCTAACACCTAGTCTATACAATCACACGGAAACCTCTTGTGAAACCAACTATGCCCAGAGTCCGTTCAAAAAGCCTCTCTGGCAGGCTTCTATTGTCCATCAAATTTTCTTTTGTTGTTTTCTTTCGCATGGGCCTCTCAATTCAGGCCTCTTCATGAGAAAAGTACTGCTTAGTTGGAGTGCCCTCCTGGCAAACACCCACAGCTCACTCGAAAGTCTCAATGTCTTAAAGCAATGCACCAGTGTCTCTCCTCTGTGGCAGATACTACAAACAATGTGCTCTTCATTGATCAAGGGCACAAATCATCTTGTGCAGACCCAAGCACCATTAATTGGGAAATAGCTCAAGCTCAGCAGCACTTTCAGACTCCAACACTCATTATTTAGTGTCAGAGGACGCTCAAGCTGCTCTTTCATGGGCACCAAAATATAGTGCCTTTTTCCAAACTTGAAATCTCCGGTGCACTGCCCTTCTTCCGTTGGAGCAAAGAAAAGGGGGTGTGTGGCCAAAACTCAGGCCAAGGTGCTCAAGGGATTGCACACTGTCAGAGGTTACCAGCACATGACAGGTAGAGAAATGAAACCTCAAAACAGCTCTGCCATCAACAACAGGAATCCTTCTCTTTAGCTCCTTTACACTGAAACTTTGGCTCTGCGATGTCCAACGCCGTCTGATGGAGCAAGTACGATACCATGCGCTGGCGATCGCTGTCCAGCTTTGCTACTTCCTGGGTGCTGAGACTGTAGGGCCAAGACGTCCGTCTTTCATCTGTAGCTGTCACTGATGGGAATTAGGCTTAAATCAATGTCCTGCAGGTTATTATGACTTGATACCCGCAGAATCTAGTGACGTAGGAAATGTGCCACAGTTGTTAGTTTCCTTCAATTTAGTAAAAAAAACAGTTCATGGTTTTTAACAAGGGGACTGGAAGCAGGTGGTCTGCAATCTTCAAAGGAGTAGCCATACACCATGGGCATAAAATACAAAGACAAAGGCAGAAGGGCAAAACAGGGTCTCTAGCATCTTTAATTGGGTTCTCTCCATTATTCTCTGCCATCTATAGCTACATGAGAATTCTATCTGAATGGATTTCCTCACACAGTGGCATTGTCTAATGGGGTAAACACATATTTGCCTCAATGATTAAGTCTAGGTGTTCCTCCTTACCTTAGAACATCTCAATAGAGAAATCACATGATACCGATTATCAGGGACATGTAGAAACCTTCCTTTAAAAACTGTGCATCAGGTGCACTATGCAATACACAGGCTAATAGTCAAATGTGCAAACAAAAAGACAAGAACTAGAGGGTCCTGATATTTGCATGATTAGGACACATCTGATCCCACCAAAAATTAAAGTAGCAGGAACAGAAGGGAACCGAAAACCAAATTAAAATAGACATTGAAAATTCGTCATGTTCAAAAAGGTAAACATAAGATATCTCCTATTGAGATGGAAAACTTGTCTTACTATAATATTGAGTCAGTTAACCAGTCTATCGCTACCCTGACAGTCAGGCTGGAAAACATTGAAGCAGGCCTAAGGCAAATTCTTGAAAACCAGTCTGGTCATACCAAAGGGAATTATACATAACATGGGGGTCCCTGGTATATCACTGCAGTCTGGAAATGTGAACCTGAACAATACATCAATAATAATAAAAGGGCTGACTGGTGAAAGGAATTCGAAAAAGAGAAATGGGACTAGGACATAGCTAAAATCTCAATAACTAAGCATGATGCGACATTGGTCAGGGGAAGTAACAAAAGAAAAAATCTATAGGAAGAACAAAAAAAAATTATTTGGGTGATAGTCAGGCATGTGACACAACACCGAGAGTATGGGTGATACACAAAGGCCAAAGTTACACAAATTTTAACTCTACCGTTGGCGACTACAACATATACGGTACTCCTAGCTAATGTTTCAGTTCCTTCTTCAGGAAAAAATGAAAACCTGGTTTTCTTTTAAGGAACGAAAGCCATATGCTACTTAGGAAACACAATATCATTAACTAATGTAATATAGAAATTAGGCCACCTTGAGTCACAGATCTATAATTTCATCCTTAGGTCCAATCAAGGATACATAAATGTAGGGCTGCCTGTTCCTTTAAGGGAAGGGGCAGTAACGTGACTAACTGCAGGTGACACACTTTGATCCTGTATATCTCTTTTTATTTTCCTTCAATACCATTATAGCCAAATAGACATTCACTGGTGAAGTGTTGTCTTTTATGTTCATAGCATGAAATATCATTATCTGTGGAATTTAGTAACCAGAACAAGTTCAACCAACTGTTGCGTAGCGATGGGCATCGTCATGACCATCCCCTCACAACACAGGGGAGCTTGTAATAGTATCAAAAGCAGCAACAAACATGCAAAAAACAAATAAAAAATAATAAAAACGCACAAAACGTCAAGCCATCAGATATACTTGCTGTGTATCAAGCACAAAAAGCATAGACAAAACAATAGCATGTGTGAATAAGCGGTGACACACAACACCATGTCATGTACTTTATGCACTGTAAACCTGCAGCCCAAAACCCAATATTTGGGCCTGTTTAATTTGTCAGGTTTAAAATCCTTACCCTCCTTTTGACAGTAGATCACCAGGCAATGGAAATCTGCTGTCAAATATAACTTTACTGTTTCTCTTCTAACATACAGGACCAGCAAGAACAATTCATGATAGGACCAAATACATGAAAATAAATTTCCATTACTTTACTGTTACCCTCTTGTCAGTTACTTCGCAACATCAAGCCACCTTAGTTTTACCTTTCTAAAAGTAAAAATTGTTACACTGACACTCCATATTAATTTGGCACCTACAATTTCCACTGTGAAAAATAAGTCTTAATTAGCAAATCGTTCTCATTAAGGCATGTAGCCTTCAAAATTTGAGAAAAGGGCTGCATCTTATTTTCTGTCTAAGACTTAATGCAACACTTCGTTTTCTGTCAAATAAAAGCAACTAGCAGGCATCGTTTTATTTTTTTAGAGCGGAGACACAAATGTATCAGTTCTGCAGAGCATTTAACATGATGTTGGGACTTTCGAAGAAACCCCTTTTTTTTATATTTTCCCTTTGGAATTAAGTTCTTTAATTGTATTGATGTTCTTCTGGAGAAACCAGAAATCCCACTTTTAGAGGCCCATAGGGTCATTCTGCATTTTACAGAGACAAGGCCCTAATTTAAAAGGTCACAAGTGTCAACACGACAGCCTCCTCCATTGTCTATGGGAAAACTAAAGATAGCATCTCAGCAGCATGACTTGAGCCAGCCTCTGTAGCTCTCCTAGGTTCTGCCACTCTGAATCTGTCAAAGACAGTAGGCCTTTCTATTTTCCTTCTAACCTGCAATAATTAACTCTATTTAAAAAAAATATTTTTTCCTTTTTAGGCGCTAAAAAAAAACTATCTCTATTTCCAGATTATTAAACTACATTTACTGTGAATAATTCACAAACCTTAATAACACACATACCAGTTGTTAGAATAAATGCTTGTTGCAATCCCATGCAATGGTACATATTTCATCAACCTCGAATGAATGAACGTCTCAGTAGGCCCAGCTGAAGTTAGAACCTTCAACCTTGATATTAAAACAAGCCTTTGTACTGGCACATTGACTCATTGAATCATAAGAAGGCACAACCTGCAAATACATATCAAACCTAAATGTATGCATTTACTGAAGCCTGAGACACTTTAAAAAGTACTCTGAATGAAAGAAAATGCAGTTTAAACAGTGCTTTTGCCCAAAATCGACTTTGATATTTTAGGCATTAAAAAATCAATATCCTACAATTTTCTTGCATAATATGCATTACCAGAATGTCTATTACACAATCCATGAGTCAGCCATTGAAAATATTAACTTATACTTTATAGAAATGAGCTTGTTTGCTCCTGCGCCAAGGGAAAATTGCACATACAAATGTCATTTTAGCGGTGCAACATAACTTAAATTAAATTTTAATGTTAGGAGGTCATAGTATAGGTATTAAGCTTTATAAATATTAAAAAACGATTTTGAAAGGCACTTATTTTTTTAATAATTTTTCCATAATTAATAAAAAAAATAAAAAAATAAAAATAAAAACCCAAATATTCTTTTTTTTGTGATAATTCCACATATAAAAGCAAGCTGCATCCCTTGCCTATTATTTGGGATACATTAACTCACAAGCCTAAGCGCATAAGCCTAACTTGAAATGCGTCACATTTTTGCGCCACTTTCATTTAAAAGGAAGGTTATGCAAAATTCACCCATGTTTAACTGGGAAAGTGCTGGATGAATTGAAAATAGATAATTTCGTTTTTTTTGGGGGGGGGCCTATTTATATCTATTGAATGTGTTTTCTAATTTATTAAGCATTTAACGGCAGTTTTGTATATGTGCACAATTGCTCATTCTATAAATTAAAGAGCAACATATAGCTATGTTAGCACATCACATGGTTCATTTCTGGATTTTTTCTAAGTTTCTACTTAATATTAATTAACCAACATTTTACTTAACAAACTGTAAACATCAAGAAGACCCACAAACACACATTGAGCTCATTTCAGATATAAACAGAAAACACTCAGTACACACAATACAGCGCGCTTTAGCCATTTTTCATAAATAGCGCCGTCGCAATTTACTTACAGAACCGTTTGCAGATCCTAGTTGTAAGTCATATTTACAAGAAAAAAAAGAAAACTTTTCTCAATTATTTCCAAGAATAGCGGACCCATACTTTATTAAACGTGATGGGGCCTACTCCGTGCTTCACATATAGTTCATAGGTTGGAGTTCCAATCGGAGGAACCGGACATGAGTCCCCCAACCGGGAGTCCCTTTTACAACCAAGACAAAACAAATTTCCAAGTCTGCTAAGACCAGGCATCTTCGCTCACTAGTCTAGCTTCAAACTTCAAAGGATTATCGTTTACGATAGTCTCGTGAATACACAAGTCCTTCGGCTTTGGTACTTGCAAGTTCCAAATCAAAGTGATCCCAAAGGGATACCAAACCAAATGTCCAACTAAGGACCAAACCAAGTGTCCAACTAAGGACCAAACCAAGTGTCCAACTAAGGACTGGGAGACGCTCCACTTATACTTAACTGAAAATATCAATGACGTCACCAGAAGACTCGTCTTATCGTTTCGCTCTACCAAAAATCAAGGGTCCAAATCAGGGCGATAGCCAGGGCAGCAGATCCTTCATAGCCGTCGGGAAGCGGGGAACCTCGCAACAAAGACTTTCAGGCCACGTCGACATGCAGGGGTCGATGAAGTGGCGGCCTTCCTCCAGAATTTTCACACGAAGCTCCCCACGGACCTCAGGCTTGGACCGGTACCGCTGGTATCGCCCCACATTGGGCGCCAACTGAGGTACTGGGTTTTTCAGAACCGGTACTGATCCGGTAACCCAGCGGTGCCAGGGTTCACCCAAAGACCTCGGGTACTTTCCTGATTCAGACTACAGAAACTCAGAGTCTTCTAGGTGAAGTCAAAGATCGAATTTATTGGCTGCAACCAATTGACAAGTGTCCTAGAAGTACAACAGCACGATTTGTATGTTCTCAGGAGACTGTGTGTCAATGCAAAATCAGGTTTCCTTATATACAGTTTTTTAAGCTTCAGGCAAACATTCTTGACATTTTGGTTGGTCATTCACATGTTTTCACTACAAAGGAAAAACCAGTGTCATGATGAAACCTCATATTTCATGTCATCCAGCCCATAATAAATTACCCGGCAAGGCCTAGAATTTCACATCAGATAAGTGTGGACCCCCAATAAAAACGGGCACCTCCCCCTCATAAAGTAAGAAGAAGAAAAGAGCAGGTGCAGATGTGAGCAAGTTAGGCAGGGTGTGTGAGCGATAATAAGGGTTTTATGGCCTGGTGTGCCTTGATGCTATCTGATTCGGCCACTGGGAGAGGGACTGACCAAACAGGTTTGGCCTGAGGCAATGGTTCCAGGTTGCCCAGGTCAGAGAAAAGTCAATCAAGGTGTACGTGTCCTTGGAATCAAATCTGACTGTATTATAAGCCTATGTGAGGGCAACTTTTAAAAATGGCTGCCGTGTATAAAATGGGAGCCACGAGTGCAGGACGAAAATGGCGATTTCGAGGTGAAAACGCTGCTGGAATTGAGCGAAAATGCTCATGCTTAGTGTACTAGTCATTATCGGTCTTTTGATACTAAAATCCTACTGCTGTGGCAAAGTAAATTACATGGGTCCAGAATTTTTAGAACCACACAGGAGGGCGAACAACCTAACACCGCAGCAGGAGTGCGTAGGCGCCAACAGCTTGTGAACAATTTTTTTACTTAAGTTATTATAATCACTTGTATTCCACACTTGTAAATAAACACAGATCACAAACACCACATCATGCTTTGGCCTATTCATTTCTGACCACCTTTAGTTTGAAATAGCTGAAGATGAATGTCGTCTCATTGATCAAGAATGCCATTAAAATTCATCACACCAAAAATAAACATCACAACTGTATGCACAGAGGGTAGGATGTGACATGTTACATTACCATACACAGAGCCCAACAAGAGTACAAATGTGACAATTACACATGCCGGATCCAAACAACTGAAACAGTCTCTCATCCAGCCCAAAATTGGAGATCATTTGAAAGTCACATCACACGTGTTCAGAGACAGGGTGGGACCATCCATGTGTACGTGAACATGTCATCAATGGCTTCTCTCAAGTGTATGATGTGAGCAATACACAATTGCAACAACATCAGCTGCCACTAACTCAGGAGGAGACCTTGAAGTTACAGTGACAACATACACACAGACAGGTCATACTGGATCCACATTCCCACACACATGTACTCATATGTCATACAACCAACCTAATATTTGAAAGTAGACCATCACAGTTGTGTCCCAGTTTGAACCTAGCAGGAAGATTGTAACATGACACTAAACCAGTTTATGCAGAAAGGGACACAGACAAGCAAAACAATCTTCGCATTATCACATTGTGAACGCTGAGAGTCTTGCAAACTTAGGGGGTCATTCTGACCCTGGCGGTAATTACCGCCATGGCGGAGGTCGGCGGTAGCACCGCCAACAGGCTGGCGGTGCACCGATGGGCATTCTGACCGCGGCGGTTCAGCCGCGGCCAGAAACGGGAAGTCGGCGGTGTACCGCCGACTTCCCGCTGCCCTTGAGAATCCGCCATGGCGGCAGAGCGCGCTCCGCCGCCATGGGGATTCTGACACCCCCTACCGCCATCCTGTTCCTGGCGGGTCTCCCGCCAGGAACAGGATGGCGGTAGGGGGTGCCGCGGGGCCCCTGGGGGCCCCACAAAGAATTTCAGTGTCTGCTTTGCAGACACTGAAATTCGCTATGGGTGCAACTGCACCCATCGCACCTTCCCACTCCTCCGGCTCCATTCTGAGCCTGCGTCCTCGTGGGAAGGGTGTTTCCCGCTGGGCTGGCGGGCGGACTTTTGGCGGTCGCCCGCCAGCCCAGTGGGAAAGCCAGAATGACCGCCGCGGTCTTTCGGCGGGAACCGCTTGGCGGGCGGCGACCGCCGCGGTCAGAATGACCCCCTTAGTCATATGAAAATGGTATGCAACTTAGCTCCAAATCATCATTACTGCAAACGTCAAATGGGCTAATGAGATGAATGAATGGTCAACAGTCATTCATACCATATGGCCTTACATTCGCCCGCTGCTGCAGGTTTGCCAGGATATGATAAAAATACTCCATGGATACAGTAGCTATTCTGGATGGTCAAATCCTAGGGTGCTGGGGGCCTAACTCCACCTCTACCACCCCCAAAACATACAAGAATCATGTACTTGTGAACTAAACACATGCATAAGGCACATGTGTGGCCTCCATGTCACAAGTCCTACACAAATATGAAACACAAAATCATAATGGGACATGGTCAGCCCCATAAAAACTGAAAGTGACTCTCCCACTCCCTGTTAGGACTGCAGATAAAAGCATCCCCATCATAAAGGTGGGGACATTTTGGAGACGGAATACATAATGGTATCAAAAACATCATTTCAAAATAGCCATCAGCAATTACACCAAATATGTTGTCAAATATGGTCAATACATTAGTTAACGTATCCCAAACATCACAGTGTGAAGGCCGTCTATACATAAAAGTACGGACATTTGTCATATACAAACACAAATGTGTCTCACATCGCACCGTTTTACCATGACAAATCACCTTTCCAAAGCTAAACACATGAAGACATTTGGATAAATTTGCTCCATATTCTACGCATACAGCATGGCCGTCATAATTAGTTCACGTACATGAGTGCACACAATGCAGAGTCAGATACAAATGTATCCAAAAGTGTCTTGATATTTCACCTTCAAATTATTATTTACATCCACAATATTTTTGACTCTGCATCATGTGCACTACTGTACGTGTAAAAAAAAACACGCCCATGATGTATGCGTCGTGAAATTGACGCTACATGCACAATATATTGGTCATTTCATGTACAGTATTAATTATTAATATTGATATCATATTTTTTCACTCCGCATCATGTGCACTACTGTACGTGTAAAAAAAAACACACCCATGATGTATGCGTCGTGAAATTGACGCTACATGCACAATATATTGGTCATTTCATGTACAGTATTAATTATTAATATTCATATCATATTTTTTCACTCCGCATCATGTGCACCACTGTACGTGTAAAAAAAATGATGCCCATGATGTATGCGTGGTAAAAATGACGCTACATGCACAATATATTGGTCATTTCATGTACAGTATTAATTATTAATATTCATATCATATTTTTTCACTCCGCATCATGTGCACCACTGTACGTGTAAAAAAAAACGACGCCCATGATGTATGCGTTTTGAAATTGACGCTACATGCACAATATATTGGTCATCTCATGTACAATTTGAAATATTAATATTCATATCATTTTTTTTCACTCCGCATCATGTGCACTACTGTACGTGTAAAAAAAATGACGCCCATGATGTATGCGTGGTTAAAATGACGCTACATGGACAATATGTTGGTCATCTCATGTACAGTATTAATTATTAATATTCATATCATATTTTTTCACTCCGCATCATGTGCACCACAGTACGTGTAAAAAAAACGACGCCCATGATGTATGCGTGGTGAAATTGACGCTACATGCACAATATATTGGTCATCTCATGTACAATTTGAAATATTAATATTCATATCATTTTTTTTCACTCCGCATCATGTGCACTACTGTACGTGTAAACAAAATGACGCCCATGATGTATGCGTGGTAAAAATGACGCTACATGGACAATATGTTGGTCATCTCATGTACAGTATTAATTATTAATATTCATATCATATTTTTTCACTCCGCATCATGTGCACCACTGTACGTGTAAAAAAAACGACGCCCATGATGTATGCGTGGTGAAATTGACGCTACATGCACAATATATTGGTCATCTCATGTACAATTTGAAATATTAATATTCATATCATATTTTTACACTCCGCATCATGTGCACTGTAATGCGTCAAAAAAATATGACGCACATCTGTGTATGCGTGAAAATATGACGCATTACGCGAAAATAAAAACGGCGGCCATTTTATGCAGGAAGTGATGTAATAGGATATCCTGTTTACCAAATCTGTACTGGGAGTTGACTTTCACTTTTACTTTGCAGTCTCAGAGTTATCTAGACTGTGTGGTTGTGTGAAAGGTGTTGTCCTGTGTTTTACTGCTTTAGTGTCCTGTGTGCCTTCTATTTTGTCTTTGTGTCAATCTTTTATTGTTGTCTAACATTGTCTCAGTCTGTTTAGTGTTATTTTGTCTATACCTGTGATAGTTTGTATTGTCTGTGGGAGTCTGTTGTGGGTAGCATAGTTTGGGGGGTTAGTTGGGCTATTTTTCTCCTTCTTCTTTTTCTTTCACACCTCTACCTTTCCCCATTTCCCACTTTTTCTTTCATTTTTCTTTTGTACTTTTTTACACCTCTCATCATGTCAGGTAGGCCTCGCCTGTCCAGGATGGGTGAGGACGAATTGGGGGGCTTCATATGGCTCGTAAGCCATTTCCTCCCACTGATGCTGGAGGCTGGGGGCCGTGTGATACAGTGGTATCACACGGAGGCGAGGAAAATCCGTTGGGAGAAGGTGCGCCATCACCTGGTCCGGGTCTACGGGAGTCTGAGGAATATACATCAACTCAAGCACCGCTGGGCAGATCTGATCAGCAGGGAACAGGACCTGCTGGACCACCTGGGACTCCGGATTGGTGGCTATGTTGGTGAGTACTAATCAATTACATGGGAATAATAGGAATGTGTGCGTGAACATGTGATGGTTGGTAGCCAATCTGCAAAATAAGTAGCTGACTGCGTGTTATGCTAGGGAAACCTAGGCCCATGGGTATACACATAAATCCCCATTTTTGCTACACATGTACACCCAATTACAGCAGTAAAATGCAACATCTATTTGTATTTTGCTAAGTAGCCCCCTCTCTGGGTCACAAAATGATGCAAATGCTGCGCTACAAAGGTATACATATGTGTCCAAATGTGTATTTGTTGCAGGATGTGTATGAAGACCTATGCTACCAGGCCGATGCCTCATTTTTGCAACACATACCAGATGGCTGTAGCTGCATGGAATGTACTGTTGCATTTGTGTCTGAAAAGCAACACGTGAACTGCTCTATTTATACTCTACTGGTCATAATGGCCAGTGAGTACGTCATGTAGAAACAACATACCTACATATGTAGACGCCATAGCTAGACCGAAAATTGCAAACACATGATGATGCTACACATGTGTGTTGCCTTCACGTCACATGAAGTTAGTCATGTTGTCCACACATATGTCACATGTGTGTCTGGTTGCTGTGTGTTGAACCTGTCCACATAGCCTGTTTGATTGTGAGTGGTCATGCAGTCCTCATGGAACCAGTTGTGGAATGTTTGTCTCTGGGATGCACATGCTGAGATGTATGGATCACATGATTGTTGGGGCCTACTAATGGAGGATTAACTTGGACGACACATGACTGTCCTGGCCACTGCATGAGTGTAGTAGGGTGTGTCACTGGAGCAGGAGACTCATCCAATGATAATCTAGAATACAAAGTCAGCCAGGCAGGATGAGCATGTGTGAAAGTGTATCATTACCATGTAATATTCACACACTGTCATTGTAACAGAAATTATTTGTCTGTTCTCCCAGTCTGAGTATAATCTTCCTTTCATGCTTTACAGGTGGACCAGCCCCGTACACCGTTGGTGAGGTGGCCCATTTTGACGACCCCGATACCTACAGTGAGTGTTGCCTAAGTGCTATTTACATTGTTTGGAAATGAAGCATGATGGATTACTGTGTGTTCAGGATAATTCATGATTTGATGTGCTGGCCGTTCATTGGCTTTGTTGTTTTGGTGTGATATCAAATTGGAATAATGTTTCTGTAAAGCAATACCTAGTCATCTCTCAGATTGAGGGGCAGTAGGTCATTCAATTAGTGCGACAATTGGGAATGGCATGACTCATTTTGAATACACTGGTCAATGTTAGACTTGGTCAGGAACTTGCCATTAACTGAGTCAGCATATCAGACTGACAGTCTCCCAGATAGCTTAGGCACATGGCTTCGATGACAAGTGCTTCTTCCTAGTTGAGGATGGACTGTGTACACTGAAGGTCGGATCTTCCGGGGGCATGTACTTCCACAAGGTGACCTCGAAGTGTGTGTGACTTGAGTGCAATGGCCTAGGTGTTCTGTTGAATCATGTGAATGGGTGTTGTACCTCCTCTGTGTGTGTTGTAAAACATGCCTCACTAATAGTATGTTATGTTGGGCTAAGTCATATCATTTTGACATGTGTGGACCTGGGATGTGACAAGGTTGGGCTGACTCCAACGTGTTGCTAGCCCTTCATAGGTGTTGTGTGTGAAGGCACATGCTTGTTGAACTTTCTGTACACTCCTGGTTGTGCATTGATCATGGGATTGTTGTTTGTTCTTCCCACACCACCCACAAAGACTGGGATGTTACTGTGAAACAGGGTACCTAGGACTGTAGCAACCAGTATGTTACACGTACTTAACACCTTTTGTGACTTGAGTTTGTACCTAGGTCCAGATGTAGCAAAATGTCTACACATTGCAAATAGCATAATTTGATGTTAGTGAGTTGCAAACGTCTGTTTCCTAATCCGAAATGTTTTTGGTGGTCATGTACATATTCACAAAATGCTTTTCTAAATGAAAAAAATAAAGGAGTTTACCAGCCCTACTTGCAAATCACAGTGGTAGGCAATCCCATTTGCTAACGAGTACGTGGTTGCAAAGTGAGTAGCTGTTATCATCCACTTGAAGTGGATGCTAACCAACTTGCTGACTGGAAGGGGTCCTCATTGTGAACCTTCACCTTTGTGAGTGGACCAAAATACTCCTGCACAAAACAGCCAGTGGTCTAGGGGAGCAATAATTATTGTGTAAATTACGAAAAATCAATTATTGTGCATTTAAACAAATCGCAGCTCATTTTCCTTTCAGATAAAGGGCCTACACTTGGTGAAAAATAACTTGCTTCATTTAAAAGCAGTCACGTCTATGGAGTTCTGCTGTTCCCAGCAGGCCTCCATCCCCGTGAGTGCCCATAGTTGCTAAGGTGGTGCAAGTTGGAACCCACATCATTGATGTTCATGAGGTGGGATTTAGGGACCCCATAGTGACTCGCAGACGGTGTCAGAGACACCGTTCAGCTTTGCAATTTGCTAGTTGATTTCCCATCAATTCCTACATCTGGCCCATAGTGTCGACATATGATTCATGGCCAGGGGTTCAATCTTAGCACACAACTATTTCGAAATGCCATTGAGTGAGGAGTGTGATTCTTATCACATAGAATGACATATGTAGTGAAGTCAGTATGTGGACGAGCTGGTGCCATAATGTATAATGCCTTAGGTATGAATTGTATGAGTAGTTTAGGGTGATGTCATCCATCATGTAGAGACATGGATATGCTATATGTGATATGCCCTTCAGTATGCATGATTCACATGTACTTCCTCTGAGCCTTCCCGTGAACTATGTTGTAACAATTGCTGCAACCAATACATTGCTAGTAATGGACAAATTACCCATTGTGGTATTCAACCCACTGTAAATTCTATGCTCAATATTTGCCTTTTCTCTTCACAGCTGCAAACCTGAGTGCCGCAGCTCGCAACCAGTTTGAGCGCCGGGCAATGAGGTACAGCCACATCCTGCAGGTGCAGTGTGGGTATCGGAGGATGGCCCGCAGATACAATTCGGAACGGGCCTCCGGGGCGTGGTATGCCACACCACAGGCTCCCCCAACGGTGCCCCCAACAACCCCCGCCACTACATCCACCAGATCTGGCCAAGTGGACCCAGCAACGGACCAGGCATCCTCATCCAGACCTGGACCCAGCCGTGTGGTGGGAGCAGGGCAGTCCCGTGCCCACACAACTCCACCAACACAATCCACCTCCACCGGCACCCAGACCTGCACTGACCCTCCGATCAACCCAGCGGACTTCCACGCATTGTCAAGGAAATTGGACAGGTTGATTGGAAAAGTTGACACCCTGACGGAGGACATGGCTGAGGTGAAGAAGAAGGTGCGCTCCACCCGGCGAACACTACGGAGGCCAAATCAGTAGACATTTTGCCCTCCAGAACTTTTACCCCTCCCCTCTCACCTCTTTCCTATTTCATACTGTTAGTTGAGTTTGGGGGGTTAGTTATAGGATAAGTGTAGGAAATTAGCTTAGTTAGTGTTAGGTAAGAGGGTGGGGGGTCCTTCTTCTTTATATCTTATCTTTTTGTGTGGGTGGGTGGGTGGGGGGCAATGTTGGGATTCCTGTTTAAAAAAAAAAAAAAAATCAATAAAAATATATATATATATATATATATATGTTTGTTTAGGATAGTGTAGTATGTGTGTAGGTTAGTAAGTGTTGTCCTGCATGTGTCTTGTCTCATAATGGTGGGTCGGGGGTTGATGTTTAGATCGTTTCGTTACATGTGTAGAGTAAGTTTAGCTTAGGTTAGTTAGGGACAGTTGTGGGTTAGTAGTAGTCAGGTTAGATTAGTGTAGGTTTATCTTTCCCTTAGTTGCCTCTTTTATTACTTATTGGAAATAAACATTTTGTTAACCCTTTACCTGATGCGTTAGGTGCTACCTTTTCATGGCCTTGACATCAGTGTAGCAGAAAGTTTTAGTATGACATTTGTGTCCTATGCTCGCTATCCCCAGGCTATTGAGGTTTAACATGTCAGCTACCCGTGTGCTAACTTGGTAAGTATCCACCATGTGGGAGAGCCACCATTGGTAGTGTGCATAGATCATCAAGATTTGGGGTTGGTATGTATCCTACTTCACAAAGAGTGCTTCCAGAGTTGATTTTGTAGGTAAATAGATAGGTCGGACAGCATTGTGAAGTTCAGGGAGAGCTTTGTAGATGAGTATTTGTTCACACTCTTGTCTTGTTGCTGTCATTGCTGACCTACATCATGTGTGTACTGCTTGAGCATGACTTTCCTTCATGGTAGTATACGCTGTAAGGGTGATTGATGCAGTGTAATTTGGTTATCATTCCTTTCATTTTACAGCATAATTTCTTGTTTTAGTATTGCAAGGTGCCTACATTTCTCAGCCACCATTAGTTGTCTAGAATAGCTATGGATGGGGCCTCATTCTGTCCAACACAGCATGATTGTGTGTGCTTAGTCCCTACATCAGTTATTTTCCTCAGTCTAGTAAAGCTATGATGCAATCCTGGCCACTGCACAGATGTTTCAGTATACATGAAATCAGGACAGTAGTATAGAGAATCGACATGGTTGCCACACAGCCACTTTGGAGTTATGTACTGCACAGTTGAAGTGTGAAATGACACAGAGACACAATAGGTGTGCAAGTGATATTTATTTTTAGGTGGAGTAGTGCAAAAAGTCCATTAACAATGTTAGGTGAGTCCGTTCTGGTGCATTCTTAAATGGTGATCCTATTTACAGGGTGTGGATGATGCTCCTGA
Source organism: Pleurodeles waltl (assembly GCF_031143425.1). NCBI lineage: Eukaryota > Metazoa > Chordata > Amphibia > Caudata > Salamandridae > Pleurodeles > Pleurodeles waltl. Next base: position 31,832 of record NW_027150068.1, read on the forward strand.
CATGCTGGGGTGATGTCACAGACGGTGCAGAGGAACAGGAATTGCCAAATGGTAGGAGAGAAACATTTACAGCCAATGTGGACAAGTTAAACAGTGGATTGCCGAACAGTCATTGAGGGTAGTTGGAGTGAGGCTGGCATGTGTCAAAACGTAGGACCTTGGTCAGAGTAGGGCATGGTGCAGGGACTAGGGCTTCCGGGTACTCTTGCGAGTGAATGTTATCTGTTCCATGTCTTCTTCTTCTGATGTGTGTGTTGCCTGGTGTGTCCTTGTTGTTGTTGGTTGTGAAGGGGCAACACACACCTCAGTGTCAGAAGACATGGAGGCAGACATCCCGGGGTCTGATCCCTGTCCAGTTATGAAGGGCAGTACTGCAGCAAGGAGGGCGTGCTGGTTTTTCAGAATGGCAGCCACATCCCGATGGTAGGCAGCCAGGTCGGCCCTGAGGGGTTCGATGTTGCATTCGTGCACACGCTGACTGGCTTGCTGTTGGAGTTGTTTGGTCAACTGGATGACAGCTGTGCAGATTGCCTTCTGTGTTACTAAAAGTTCCTCCAACAGCGATGTTCTGGCTTGCATTGCAGCTGCCTGATCAGCAGTTGACAGCATGCACGAACGCACCCCCTCAAGGCTGGCTGCCATAGTTTGCATCCCCACCCGCACCTCCTTGGCCAGCTCCCGCTGGACCCCAACGACTGTTCTTTCGAAGCTGGTGCCAGTGTCGTCAGAGTCCTCAGCTGTGTTGGAGCAGGCAGGTCTTACAATTGGGGTGGCGGGTGGTTCTACTGTGGTGGCTGCTTCTTCTTGGCTCCTCCTTGTTACTGAAGGGGGGGTTTGGAGGCTTTCGAGGACCATGTCAATGGTCTCTTGTGTGAGGTTGATGGTCTCGTCATCCATGTCATCAGGGAACTCATGGACAGGCATATCGGCAGGAGATCCGTGTTCCTCTGCAAAGAAACAGGGTACAATTAGTGTGTCTGTGTTGAGATAATTTTGCACTAAGATACAAGCCTTTGGATGCCTTAACTTTGTACTCTGATTTTGTCTTGGTATCTGCTGTCCGTCATAGGGCATTGTTGTAGGCCTATGGCCCACCTGTGTGTCACATGTATGATATGGAGCTATCAGACATGCCTGCCAGGTCATCTCTAGGTGTTGATTTGTAATTATTTCGGAATATGCATTTTTTTGTCCTACTCCTCCCTTGGTGTTTCACTATTGTTATGGAGGGACATTTGTTTGGGTGGGCTCTCATTATCCTACATGTGATCCTTGGCTTTCTAGGCAGCAGGATAGCTAATGGTGTGGGGGACTAAGTTTGACCCACTTGTAAATAACTCTGTCACCCAGATATTCTATTTAGCTCAGACAGACTAGCAGTGCCTCTGGTCTCCCACAACAGAGGAATGTTTAGAAGTCCAAGCCCATGACATCTTTGGGACTTCTCAGGGAAGTGGTGGTCACTCAGGTCCTACACATTTCTATCTTTTCCGGTATGTTCCCATACACAAATGACACAGACAGTATTTGTTTGATATGAAGTTTCATTGTACAACTGACTTGTAGGAATTTAGGTGTGAGCCCCAATAACCAAAACAATACACACAGTTAGAACTGAAATAGTCTGCAGGAGAGTAATACATTGGTACACAGCTATCATGGTGCCTAACAGTTTCTACTCTCCCTCTGCTTGTTCTATATATAGCACAGCATGTTAAGTTTGGAGCTTGGCTGTCTGAATCACAGGGGAGACATCATCCCTCATATCAGAGGAATTGGCTGGGATCTGGTTGTGCATCAGCAGCAAGGCAGGCAGCATCTAGATGTGATTTTCTGTTTGTAAACTCCCCCATGCGTGTCTTGGGACGAGGAAGTGAATTTAAAAGACATATGTCATTGTGATGACAAAGTTTCCCTACGCAGGAATGGCAAACCTTAACCCCTACCACATCTATCATCAACGAACCAGACGGTATCCTTGACTGGGGCACAGAGTGAATATGTTCTGGCAAACTCCAGTGCAGAAGTAGGCAAAACAGGGTGATTTGACTAATTGCCAACACCTTAGGACTGACTATTTGCTACATTAACTGATAGGAAGGGCAATGAGATTCATTTAGTGCAAAGTGCTCTGAGGCACTTAGATGTGAGCAAATGAGTATAAGTACATTCAGGGTAAGATGCACAAAGGCCTCCAGCCTGAGGCTATTGCGCAAAGTATACGTTTCACTTGCCACGCTACACTTTGACTGACTGTGGGTGTTGTGACTGCCCTGCCAGCACACTTGCCTCACAGGCCCTGCACCATACACTTTTTATTCACATTGCATGATCTGTACATGTTAGGTGGCATGACCTATGTATGTCAATGTTAGGATGTGGTATGGATGTAAACATTGTTGATGTTTGTATCTGATGGGGTCTCATGTGTGTCTTACTGGATTGGCCTGTTTATCGTATGAATGTCCTATTTTTTGGTTAGACTGTGCAGATGTGTTTCATTGACCAGTTGCCTGTGTCCCCTCGTCAATGTTGTTGTCTGAGCAGTATGACATTTGTGATGTAGCATTGTTAGGCAGGCACGTGAGGGACCCTGACGTATGCAGCATGTGTGTGTTGTTAGTGCTGTGTGGCTCCTATTGCTGTTTACTTATGCTTATGTATGTGTCAGTTATGGACATTCGGCATTTAAGTGTACTGGTACCTTTGTCTTATTTCTAGGAGTAGTTGCAGATGTCATCCTCACCCCCTAATTTAGGTATGTATGTTCCAGGGTGGGGTTCCTGCCATTTGGTACTATAGCTGCCCAGAGATGAGAGGTGTTATTGTCAACTGTGGTGGCAGTTAAGTTGCAGTTGTTGTATTTGCGACTGCATTACAGGTAGGGACCTAGTTGATGGGGAATAGTTTGTGCAAAACAAGTGCCTGGATGTGGATTCAGGGTAGTGTCCTTCCCACCTGTCACTGGTTTCCCTTGGCTCTCTTGTTGTAATTACAGGATGTCCCCGTGGGACTGTAGTGGTGGCAGTATTTTGTCGTGCCCCGGCTATGGTCAGTACTGGGCATTCCCCCCTGCCGTGCCCCTTTCCCCATGCCACTTCATATATGTGCTAAGTTACATGCATTGTGTAGTAGGTATCCCCCCCCTGCTTACAGACCCCATTATTGCATTGTAATTCCCCATGCGACTTACCCTGCATGTGCGTAGTGTCGTGGTAGTCTGCGCTGTCCAGTCCTTGTATCCCTGTGACGATCTCCTCCGGGATGACGGCTGCGACCATCTCCTCCATGTGGTCCAGGGCCTCCTGTTGTGCTGGACTCCCCCCTCCAGTCTGCATTGCTGCCTTCCTGTTCCTGGCCATTTTCTCTTTGGTCCTACGTTTACAGTCATGCCAGCGTTTCTTACACTCGGTGACTGTCCGGCGTTCTTCAACCACACTGTTTATCTTGTCCACAATTTGTTTCCAGATGGCCTCTCTCCTACTGAGTGGCAATTTTGAGGATATGAAAAGTTGGTGCTGGTGTTCCGTCACCTCTTTCACCAGGATTTCCTGCTCCTCTGCACTGAAGCTACACTTTCTTTTTTTCTTTAACATGTCCTGGTTCCTGTATGCTTCCTCCTGGCTGGTTCCTGGTCTGCTCTCATCCTCCTGGGGTCTGTTGGGGCATCTAGGATCCATTTTGGGTCTCCTATCCTGTAAGTGCAGTTTTCGCGCAAAAATGTCACGCAATAGCGTGAAAAAAAACGTTGTTTTCACGATTGCGCTGTCGTAAATCGACCCACAGTGATTTGCGTCACTTTTACGTGGGTTTCCCTTACGACAGACCGACGCTGTGTGCGTCACGAAATAATGACTCCCACCTGTTGGTTGCGCCGCCGTACGTCAAAGTATAAATTTGACGCCCGAATGGCGCATCCAAATGGCGTTAGACGGCGCCAATTTTTTTGCCGCAAAACTGCGATAGCGCAGTTTTGCGTCAAAAAGTATAAATATGGCCCGGAGTGTTTTAAACAAGATTTGGCTTACTTTAGCATACAAGCGAGCAAGTGATATGTATGCTCAAAATTAATGGTTAATGAGCTAGGAAATGCTTCAGAACAGTCGAAAATGTGTTGTTATCAAATGTTCCACCATTCCTATACTTTGTTGTAGTTTATATGCTTTATCACTTTCTAAGCTTAAATAAGACAGAAAGTGCTCATATTTGAAACTGGAATAAAGTCAATGAAAACAGCGTTTAAGGGCCGCGGGGAGTGTTTTAAACAACATTTGGCTTACATTAGCATACAAGCGAGCACGTGATATGTATGCTCAAAATTACTTGTTAATGAGCTGGGAAATGCTTCAGAACAGTTGAAAATGTGCTGTTATCAAATGTACCACCATTCCTATACTTTGTTGTAGTGTATATGCTTTATCACTTTCTAAGCTTAAAGAAGCCTTTGAGTGCGATATACGTGCACCCCTAAGACAGAAAGTGCTCATATTTGAATCTGGAATAGCGTCAATGAAAACTGCGTTTAAATGCAGCAGGGAGTGTTTTAAACAACATTTGGCTTACTTTAGCATACAAGCGAGCAAGTGATATTTATGCTAAAAATTAATGGTTAATGAGCTAGGAAATACTTCAGAACAGTAGAAAATAGGCTGTTATCAAATGTTCCACCATTCCTATACTTTGTTGTAGTTTATATGCTTTATCACTTTCTGAGCTTAAATAAGCCTTTTAAGCGATATAGGTGCACCCCTAAGGCAGATAATACTCATATTTGAAGCTGGATTGAAGTCAATGAAAACTGCGTTTAAATGCCGCGGGGAGTGTTTTAAACAACATTTGGCTTACTTTAGCATACAAGCGAGCAAGTGATATTTATGCTAAAAATTGATGGTTAATGAGCTAGGAAATACTTCAGAACAGTAGAAAATAGGCTGTTATCAAATGTTCCACCATTCCTATACTTTGTTGTAGTTTATATGCTTTATCACTTTCTAAGCTTAAATAAGCCTTTTAGTGCGATATACGTGCACCCCTAAGGCAGATAATGCTCATATTTCAATCTGGAATAAAGTCAATGAAAACAGTGTTTAAGGGCCGCGGGGAGTGTTTTAAACAACATTTGGCTTACTTTAGCATAAAAGCGAGCAAGTGATAGGTATGCTCAAAATTACCTGTTAATGAGCTAGGAAATGCTTCAGAACGGTTGAAAATGTGCAGTTATCAAATGTACCACCATTCCTATACTTTGTGGTAGTTTATATGCTTTATCACTTTCTAAGCTTAAATAAGCCTTTTAGTGCGATATACGTGCACCCCTAAGGCAGATAATACTCATAATTGAATCTGGAATGAAGTAAATGAAAACAGTGTTTAAAGCCCGCAGGGAGTGTTTTAAACAACATTTAGCTTACTTTAGCATACAAGCGAGCATGTGATATGTATGCTCAAAATTACTGGTTAATGAGCTAGGAAATGCTTCAGAACAGTTGAAAATGTGCTGTTATCAAATGTACCACCATTCCTCTACGTTGTTGTAGTTTATATGCTTTATAACTTTCTTAGCTTAAATAAGCCTTTTAGTGTGATATACGTGCACCCCTAAGGCAGATAATACTCATATTTTAATCTGGATTGAAGTCAATGAAAACTGCGTTTAAATGCTGCGGGGAGTGTTTTAAACAACATTTGCCTTACTTTAGCATAGAAGCGAGCAAGTGATATGTATGCTCAAAATTAATGGTTAATGAGCTAGGAAATGCTTCAGAACAGTAGAAAATATGCTGTTACCAAATGTTCCACCATTCCTATACTTTGTGGTAGTTTATATGCTTTATCATTTTCTAAGATTAAATAAGCTTTTTAGTGCGATATACTTGCACCCCTAAGGCAGAAAATGCTCATATTTGAATCTGGAATAACGTCAATGAAAACTGCGTTTAAATGCAGCAGAGTGTTTTAAACAACATTTGGCTTACTTTACGATACAAGCGAGCAAGTGATATTTATGCTCAAAATTAATGGTGAATGAGCTAGGAAATACTTCAGAACAGTAGAAAATATGCTGTTATCAAATGTTCCACCATTCCTATACTTTGTTGTAGTTTATATGCTTTATCACTTTCTTAGCTTAAATAAGCCTTTTAGTGTGATATACGTGCATATTCAGGCTGATAATGTACAAGGCAGATAATGCTCATATTTGAATCTGGAATAAAGTAAATGAAAACAGTGTTTAAAGCCCGCAGGGATTGTTTTAAACAACATTTGGCTTTCTTTAGCATACAGGCGAGCAAGTGATATGTATGCTCAAAATTAATGGTTTATGAGCTAGGAAATGCTTCAGAACAGTCGAAAATGAGTTGTTATCAAATGTTCCACCATTCTTATACTTTGATGTAGTTTATATGCTTTATCACTTTCTTAGCTTAAATAAGCTTTTTAAGCGATATACGTGCTCCCCTAAGGCAGATAATACTCATATTTGAATCTGGATTGAAGTCAATGAAAACTGCGTTTAAATGCCGCCGGGAGTGTTTTAAACAACATTTGCCTTACTTTAGCATACAAGCGAGCAAGTGATATGATTGCTCAAAATTAATGGTTAATTAGCTAGGAAATGCTTCAGAACAGTAGAAAATATGCAGTTACCAAATGTTCCACCATTCCTATACTTTGTGGTAGTTTATATGCTGTATCACTTTCTAAGATTAAATAAGCTTTTTAGAGCGATATACGTGCACCCCTAGGCAGGTAATGCTCATATTTGAATATGGAAAATAGTAAATGAAAACAGTGTTTAAAGCCCGCAGGGAGTGTTTTAAACAACATTTGGCTTACTTTAGCATACAAGCGAGCAAGTGATATGTATGCTCAAAATTACTTGTTAATGAGCTAGGAAATGCTTCAGAACATTTGAAAATGTGCTGTTATCAAATGTACCACCATTCCTATACTTTGTTGTAGTGTATATGCTTTATCACTTTCTAAGCTTAAATAAGCCTTTTAGTGCGATATACGTGCACCCCTAAGGCAATCTTCATATTTGAATCTGGATTGAAGTCGATGAAAACTGCGGTTAAATTCCGCGGGGAGTGTTTTAAACAACATTTGCGTTACTTTAGCATACAAGCGAGCAAGTGATATGATTGCTCAAAATTAATGGTTAATTAGCTAGGAACTGCTTCAGAACAGTAGAAAATATGCTGTTACCAAATGTTCCACCATTCCTATACTTTGTGGTAGTTTATATGCTTTATCACTTTCTAAGATTAAATAAGCTTTTTAGAGCGATATACGGTGACCCCTAGGCTGGTAATGCTCATATTTGAATCTGGAATATAGTAAATGAAAACAGCGTTTAAGGGCCGCGGGGAGTGTTTTAAACAACATTTGGCTTACTTTAGCATACAAGCGAGCAATTGATATGTATGCTCAAAATTACTTGTTAATGAGCTAGGAAATGCTTCAGAACAGTTGAAAATGTGCTGTTATCAAATGTTCCACCATTCCTCTACTTTGTTGTAGTTTATATGCTTTATCACTTTCTTAGCTTAAATAAGCCTTTTAGTGCGATATACGTGCACCCCTAAGGCAATCTTCATATTTGAACCTGGATTGAAGTCAATGAAAACTGCGTTTAAATGCCGCGGGGAGTGTTTTAAACAACGTTTGCCTTACTTTAGCATACAAGCGAGCAAGTGATATGATTGCTCAAAATTAATGGTTAATGAGCTAGGAAATGCTTCAGAACATAAGAAAATATGCTGTTACCAAATGTTCCACCATTCCTATACTTTGTGGTAGTTTATATGCTTTATCATTTTCTAAGATTAAATAAGCTTTTTAGTGCGATATACTTGCACCCCTAAGGCAGAAAATGCTCATATTTGAATCTGGAATAACGTCAATGAAAACTGCGTTTAAATGCAGCAGAGAGTGTTTTAAACAACATTTGGCTTACTTTACCATACAAGCGAGCAAGTGATATTTATGCTCAAAATTAATGGTTAATGAGCTAGAAAATACTTCAGAACAGTAGAAAATATGCTGTTATCAAATGTTCCACCATTCCAATACTTTGTTGTAGTTTATATGCTTTATCACTTTCTGAGCTTAAATAAGCCTTTTAGTGTCATATACGTGTGCCCCTAAGGCAGAAAATGCTCATATTTGAATCTGGAATAAAGTAAATGATAACAGTGTTTAAAGCCCGCAGGGAGTGTTTTAAACAACATTTGGCTTACTTTAGCATACAAGCGAGCAAGTGATATGTATGCTCAAAATTAATGGTTTATGAGCTAGGAAATGCTTCAGAACAGTCTAAAATGAGTTGTTATCAAATGTTCCACCATTCTTATACTTTGATGTAGTTTATATGCTTTATCACTTTCTTAGCTTAAATAAGCCTTTTAAGCGATATACGTGCACCCCTAAGGCAGATAATACTCATATTTGAATCTGGATTGAAGTCAATGAAAACTGCGTTTAAATGCCGCGGGGAGTGTTTTAAACAACATTTGCCTTACTTTAGCATACAAGCGAGCAAGTGATATGATTGCTCAAAATTAATGGTTAATTAGCTAGGAAATGCTTCAGAACAGTAGAAAATATGCTGTTACCAAATGTTCCACCATTCCTATAGTTTGTGGTAGTTTATATGCTTTATCACTTTCTAAGATTAAATAAGCTTTTTAGAGCGATATACGTGCACCCCTAGGCAGGTAATGCTCATATTTGAATATGGAATATAGTAAATGAAAACAGTGTTTAAAGCCCGCATGGAGGGGCATATTTATACTCCGTTTGCACCGAATTAGCGTCGTTTTTTTCGACGCAAATTCGGCGCAAAACTAACGCCATATTTATACTTTGGCGCTAGACGCGTCTAGCGCCAAATTATGGGCAAAAAAGCGTAATTTTTTAGCGTGAACGCCTTCCTTGCGTTAATGAGATGCAAGGAAGGCGTTCCCGTCTAAAAACCGATGCACATAGCGGTGCGTGGTATTTATGCTCCAGGGCAAAAATCACTCCAGCGCGGCAGGCGGCGCAAAAAAATGTCGCAAAGCACGAATAGCGTGAAATTTTAACGCCTGGGTCAGGGCAGGCGTTAAAATGGTGCAAACACACCTGTACTTAATCAGAACACACAGAACAAACAACAGAGCAGCAGAGCAGCAGAGCAGCAACAGGGAGACATGGAGGTGCTTTTTCTTCAACGTGCACGTAGACGCAGAGCCCTGCAGCAACAACAGCAGCCACAACAACAACAGCAGGGACCCAAAGACAGCGCAGAAGGCAGGAGAGGATATTCCGCCCACGAACAACCCTGCATGGCCTCAGGGAACGAGACATCATCCAGAGGTACCGGTTGAACTGGCAGGCCATTCAGCAGCTGCTGACAAATATTGAACAGCAATTGGCCCCCACTTTAGTGACTCCACGCACTATCTCAACCGAAACAAAGCTGCTTGCCGTACTTCACCTGCCTGCAAGTGGCTCGTTTCAGACAACTGGTGCCCTGGTTGGTGGAATCTCACAACCATCTTTCTCCGCATTCCTGCCTAAAGTACTGGTTGCCATCATTGGACTGACACCCCGCCACATCTGCTTCCCTAACACAGTGCAGAAGCAGCAGGAAACGAAACAGGGGTTCTACGCCATCAGTGGCTTTCCGCACGTCCTTGGTGCAATCGACTGCACACACGTACGCCTTGTGCCACCTGCTGCGAGTGAACACCTCTACCGCAACAGGAAGCACACACATTCCATCAACGTGCAGGTCATAGTCGATCACCAAGGACTGATCAGCAACATTGTGGCTAAATATCCTGGGAGTGTACATGACGCATTCATCTTCCGTCACTGCACCATCAACCAACACTTCCAGGATGGACGGTATGGCAATGGACTACTTGTTGGTAAGGACAAAAATCTACTTATATACTCACTGCACAGAAACCCTCTAGGATAAACAACCCATACACCACAATAGCAACACCTAGACAGGAACACACTGAGGTACTCACATCACTAGCCATGTGTCACAAGTCACCATTGAACCTCTCACACATTTGAATTTACTCCACAGCTTAGTGTGAAGACATTCATGACTGTGGTTGCCTAAATGTCACCTTGCAAATTGGAAGTCTCACAATAACCTGTACACTAATACAATGCATAACTTTTAAGGGATGGGATGGCCTGGCTATGTTCATATGAACGTTTCTAATACCCTTTCATGTTTCAACTCTGCATGGAACTATCATCACAACCCCAGTGAGGACACACAGACACCTGTGTCACAAGTCACAATGCAAGGGAGGGCACACTGTACTTGAGAAACCAATACATCCTGCTGACAAACAGTTAGACAACAAACACTTGCTCAGCCAAGGAAAAAAAACAATGCCAAAGTTTCCACCAACAACCATAGGTTGTCACATTAGTACACAAAATAGTCACAGACAACACAACACAACTACTGCCATCAAAGATACGTACAACAGTGCCTCCTACATCTAATTGATACCATTCTGTGTTTCTCTTTCAGCTGATCAGGGGTATGGCATCCAGCCTTGGCTAATGACACCATATGGGAACCCAAATACTGCTGCTGAGCGGGCATACAATGACGCCCACAAGAGGACCCGCAGCATTGTGGAGAGGACCTTTGGGATCCTAAAGTCAAGGTTCCGCTGCCTTGACATCACTGGCGGAAGCCTACTATACTCCCCAGAGATGGTATGCAAAATCATACTCACTTGTGCCATATTACACAATATTTGTGTACAAAGGAACATTCCCCTCCTTGAACCGGACCCAGACATGCCTGAGGATGATGATGAGGAGGATGCTGGCCTGCAACAGGTGAGGTACTGGGTTTTTCAGAACCGGTACTGATCCGGTAACCCAGCGGTGCCAGGGTACACCCAAAGACCTCGGGTACTTTCCTGATTCAGACTACAGAAACTCAGAGTCTTCTAGGTGAAGTCAAAGATCGAATTTATTGGCTGCAACCAATTGACAAGTGTCCTAGAAGTACAACAGCACGATTTGTATGTTCTCAGGAGACTGTGTGTCAATGCAAAATCAGGTTTCCTTATATACAGTTTTTTAAGCTTCAGGCAAACATTCTTGACATTTTGGTTGGTCATTCACATGTTTTCACTACAAAGGAAAAACCAGTGTCATGATGAAACCTCATATTTCATGTCATCCAGCCCATAATAAATTACCCGGCAAGGCCTAGAATTTCACATCAGATAAGTGTGGACCCCCAATAAAAACGGGCACCTCCCCCTCATAAAGTAAGAAGAAGAAAAGAGCAGGTGCAGGTGTGAGCAAGTTAGGCAGGGTGTGTGAGCGATAATAAGGGTTTTATGGCCTGGTGTGCCTTGATGCTATCTGATTCGGCCACTGGGAGAGGGACTGACCAAACAGGTTTGGCCTGAGGCAATGGTTCCAGCTTGCCCAGGTCAGAGAAAAGTCAATCAAGGTGTACGTGTCCTTGGAATCAAATCTGACTGTATTATAAGCCTATGTGAGGGCAACTTTTAAAAATGGCTGCCGTGTATAAAATGGGAGCCACGAGTGCAGGACGAAAATGGCGATTTCGAGGTGAAAACGCTGCTGGAATTGAGCGAAAATGCTCATGCTTAGTGTACTAGTCATTATCGGTCTTTTGATACTAAAATCGTACTGCTGTGGCAAAGTAAATTACATGGGTCCAGAATTTTTAGAACCACAAACCCTCCTTTTGCCCTTACATAGGCAATAAACCTATTCTCATGCTAATCTGAGTCCAGGTCTATGTTTATAAGGCCATGGAGATGTTGCTGGAGCAAAATTCTAGTACTTGGTAACTCTCTCTGGACAGGTCTCCTCGAACATGAAGTAGCAGAAAAGGCCACATATGGCAGGACAAAATAAGGAATACCTCTATCTGCAGTAGGTGGCATAAGATCACACACCCAACAATTAGTGATGTTCACTACTAACTAGTGTTGATGCAGAAGCTGTACAAAAGAATTGCTTACAAATTCTGATCTTCTAACCTGCTCATGTTCAGGAAAAGGGTGAAAAGAGTTCAAAGAAACAATAGTAGGAAAAGACATAGGTTGGGAAGTGGGTGCAGAAGTCAATTGAGTAGAGAAAAACAATCCCACCCATAAATGACAACGTCATGTTTAAAAGACACTAGAAAACACGTTATTAAGAACATATAGACAACGGGAGAAAGTAGTGACCACTATTTACAAATGAAATAATAATTTTTCACAACCCTAACCAAAAAGCAAATCCTAAAATTATCTAGTAACATTTTTAGGGCTCCTCTGCATTTCAGTAATTTTTGTATGTTCAGGTGGAACAGTGGTGACTCATCAATGCTCTAAGGTGAAAAGGGGGTACTCTTTCCACAGAAAATGGACTTTATTCTGCTTTTACTAAACAGAATAGTACTTTAAAACAATGCCAGCAAAACAATCAGTCTCCTAACACCTAGTCTATACAATCACACGGAAACCTCTTGTGAAACCAACTATGCCCAGAGTCCGTTCAAAAAGCCTCTCTGGCAGGCTTCTATTGTCCATCAAATTTTCTTTTGTTGTTTTCTTTCGCATGGGCCTCTCAATTCAGGCCTCTTCATGAGAAAAGTACTGCTTAGTTGGAGTGCCCTCCTGGCAAACACCCACAGCTCACTCGAAAGTCTCAATGTCTTAAAGCAATGCACCAGTGTCTCTCCTCTGTGGCAGATACTACAAACAATGTGCTCTTCATTGATCAAGGGCACAAATCATCTTGTGCAGACCCAAGCACCATTAATTGGGAAATAGCTCAAGCTCAGCAGCACTTTCAGACTCCAACACTCATTATTTAGTGTCAGAGGACGCTCAAGCTGCTCTTTCATGGGCACCAAAATATAGTGCCTTTTTCCAAACTTGAAATCTCCGGTGCACTGCCCTTCTTCCGTTGGAGCAAAGAAAAGGGGGTGTGTGGCCAAAACTCAGGCCAAGGTGCTCAAGGGATTGCACACTGTCAGAGGTTACCAGCACATGACAGGTAGAGAAATGAAACCTCAAAACAGCTCTGCCATCAACAACAGGAATCCTTCTCTTTAGCTCCTTTACACTGAAACTTTGGCTCTGCGATGTCCAACGCCGTCTGATGGAGCAAGTACGATACCATGCGCTGGCGATCGCTGTCCAGCTTTGCTACTTCCTGGGTGCTGAGACTGTAGGGCCAAGACGTCCGTCTTTCATCTGTAGCTGTCACTGATGGGAATTAGGCTTAAATCAATGTCCTGCAGGTTATTATGACTTGATACCCGCAGAATCTAGTGACGTAGGAAATGTGCCACAGTTGTTAGTTTCCTTCAATTTAGTAAAAAAAACAGTTCATGGTTTTTAACAAGGGGACTGGAAGCAGGTGGTCTGCAATCTTCAAAGGAGTAGCCATACACCATGGGCATAAAATACAAAGACAAAGGCAGAAGGGCAAAACAGGGTCTCTAGCATCTTTAATTGGGTTCTCTCCATTATTCTCTGCCATCTATAGCTACATGAGAATTCTATCTGAATGGATTTCCTCACACAGTGGCATTGTCTAATGGGGTAAACACATATTTGCCTCAATGATTAAGTCTAGGTGTTCCTCCTTACCTTAGAACATCTCAATAGAGAAATCACATGATACCGATTATCAGGGACATGTAGAAACCTTCCTTTAAAAACTGTGCATCAGGTGCACTATGCAATACACAGGCTAATAGTCAAATGTGCAAACAAAAAGACAAGAACTAGAGGGTCCTGATATTTGCATGATTAGGACACATCTGATCCCACCAAAAATTAAAGTAGCAGGAACAGAAGGGAACCGAAAACCAAATTAAAATAGACATTGAAAATTCGTCATGTTCAAAAAGGTAAACATAAGATATCTCCTATTGAGATGGAAAACTTGTCTTACTATAATATTGAGTCAGTTAACCAGTCTATCGCTACCCTGACAGTCAGGCTGGAAAACATTGAAGCAGGCCTAAGGCAAATTCTTGAAAACCAGTCTGGTCATACCAAAGGGAATTATACATAACATGGGGGTCCCTGGTATATCACTGCAGTCTGGAAATGTGAACCTGAACAATACATCAATAATAATAAAAGGGCTGACTGGTGAAAGGAATTCGAAAAAGAGAAATGGGACTAGGACATAGCTAAAATCTCAATAACTAAGCATGATGCGACATTGGTCAGGGGAAGTAACAAAAGAAAAAATCTATAGGAAGAACAAAAAAAAATTATTTGGGTGATAGTCAGGCATGTGACACAACACCGAGAGTACGGGTGATACACAAAGGCCAAAGTTACACAAATTTTAACTCTACCGTTGGCGACTACAACATATACGGTACTCCTAGCTAATGTTTCAGTTCCTTCTTCAGGAAAAAATGAAAACCTGGTTTTCTTTTAAGGAACGAAAGCCATATGCTACTTAGGAAACACAATATCATTAACTAATGTAATATAGAAATTAGGCCACCTTGAGTCACAGATCTATAATTTCATCCTTAGGTCCAATCAAGGATACATAAATGTAGGGCTGCCTGTTCCTTTAAGGGAAGGGGCAGTAACGTGACTAACTGCAGGTGACACACTTTGATCCTGTATATCTCTTTTTATTTTCCTTCAATACCATTATAGCCAAATAGACATTCACTGGTGAAGTGTTGTCTTTTATGTTCATAGCATGAAATATCATTATCTGTGGAATTTAGTAACCAGAACAAGTTCAACCAACTGTTGCGTAGCGATGGGCATCGTCATGACCATCCCCTCACAACACAGGGGAGCTTGTAATAGTATCAAAAGCAGCAACAAACATGCAAAAAACAAATAAAAAATAATAAAAACGCACAAAACGTCAAGCCATCAGATATACTTGCTGTGTATCAAGCACAAAAAGCATAGACAAAACAATAGCATGTGTGAATAAGCGGTGACACACAACACCATGTCATGTACTTTATGCACTGTAAACCTGCAGCCCAAAACCCAATATTTGGGCCTGTTTAATTTGTCAGGTTTAAAATCCTTACCCTCCTTTTGACAGTAGATCACCAGGCAATGGAAATCTGCTGTCAAATATAACTTTACTGTTTCTCTTCTAACATACAGGACCAGCAAGAACAATTCATGATAGGACCAAATACATGAAAATAAATTTCCATTACTTAACTTTTACCCTCTTGTCAGTTACTTCGCAACATCAAGCCACCTTAGTTTTACCTTTCTAAAAGTAAAAATTGTTACACTGACACTCCATATTAATTTGGCACCTACAATTTCCACTGTGAAAAATAAGTCTTAATTAGCAAATCGTTCTCATTAAGGCATGTAGCCTTCAAAATTTGAGAAAAGGGCTGCATCTTATTTTCTGTCTAAGACTTAATGCAACACTTCGTTTTCTGTCAAATAAAAGCAACTAGCAGGCATCGTTTTATTTTTTTAGAGCGGAGACACAAATGTATCAGTTCTGCAGAGCATTTAACATGATGTTGGGACTTTCGAAGAAACCCCTTTTTTTTATATTTTCCTTTGGAATTAAGTTCTTTAATTGTATTGATGTTCTTCTGGAGAAACCAGAAATCCCACTTTTAGAGGCCCATAGGGTCATTCTGCATTTTACAGAGACAAGGCCCTAATTTAAAAGGTCAACACGACAGCCTCCTCCATTGTCTATGGGAAAACTAAAGATAGCATCTCAGCAGCATGACTTGAGCCAGCCTCTGTAGCTCTCCTAGGTTCTGCCACTCTGAATCTGTCAAAGACAGTAGGCCTTTCTATTTTCCTTCTAACCTGCAATAATTAACTCTATTTAAAAAAAATATTTTTTCCTTTTTAGGCGCTAAAAAAAAACTATCTCTATTTCCAGATTATTAAACTACATTTACTGTGAATAATTCACAAACCTTAATAACACACATACCAGTTGTTAGAATAAATGCTTGTTGCAATCCCATGCAATGGTACATATTTCATCAACCTCGAATGAATGAACGTCTCAGTAGGCCCAGCTGAAGTTAGAACCTTCAACCTTGATATTAAAACAAGCCTTTGTACTGGCACATTGACTCATTGAATCATAAGAAGGCACAACCTGCAAATACATATCAAACCTAAATGTATGCATTTACTGAAGCCTGAGACACTTTAAAAAGTACTCTGAATGAAAGAAAATGCAGTTTAAACAGTGCTTTTGCCCAAAATCGACTTTGATATTTTAGGCATTAAAAAATCAATATCCTACAATTTTCTTGCATAATATGCATTACCAGAATGTCTATTACACAATCCATGAGTCAGCCATTGAAAATATTAACTTATACTTTATAGAAATGAGCTTGTTTGCTCCTGCGCCAAGGGAAAATTGCACATACAAATGTCATTTTAGCGGTGCAACATAACTTAAATTAAATTTTAATGTTAGGAGGTCATAGTATAGGTATTAAGCTTTATAAATATAAAAAAACGATTTTGAAAGGCACTTATTTTTTTAATAATTTTTCCATAATTAATAAAAAAAATAAAAAAATAAAAATAAAAACCCAAATATTCTTTTTTTTGTGATAATTCCACATATAAAAGCAAGCTGCATCCCTTGCCTATTATTTGGGATACATTAACTCACAAGCCTAAGCGCATAAGCCTAACTTGAAATGCGTCACATTTTTGCGCCACTTTCATTTAAAAGGAAGGTTATGCAAAATTCACCCATGTTTAACTGGGAAAGTGCTGGATGAATTGAAAATAGATAATTTCGTTTTTTTTGGGGGGGGGCCTATTTATATCTATTGAATGTGTTTTCTAATTTATTAAGCATTTAACGGCAGTTTTGTATATGTGCACAATTGCTCATTCTATAAATTAAAGAGCAACATATAGCTATGTTAGCACATCACATGGTTCATTTCTGGATTTTTTCTAAGTTTCTACTTAATATTAATTAACCAACATTTTACTTAACAAACTGTAAACATCAAGAAGACCCACAAACACACATTGAGCTCATTTCAGATATAAACAGAAAACACTCAGTACACACAATACAGCGCGCTTTAGCCATTTTTCATAAATAGCGCCGTCGCAATTTACTTACAGAACCGTTTGCAGATCCTAGTTGTAAGTCATATTTACAAGAAAAAAAAGAAAACTTTTCTCAATTATTTCCAAGAATAGCGGACCCATACTTTATTAAACGTGATGGGGCCTACTCCGTGCTTCACATATAGTTCATAGGTTGGAGTTCCAATCGGAGGAACCGGACATGAGTCCCCCAACCGGGAGTCCCTTTTACAACCAAGACAAAACAAATTTCCAAGTCTGCTAAGACCAGGCATCTTCGCTCACTAGTCTAGCTTCAAACTTCAAAGGATTATCGTTTACGATAGTCTCGTGAATACACAAGTCCTTCGGCTTTGGTACTTGCAAGTTCCAAATCAAAGTGATCCCAAAGGGATACCAAACCAAATGTCCAACTAAGGACCAAACCAAGTGTCCAACTAAGGACCAAACCAAGTGTCCAACTAAGGACTGGGAGACGCTCCACTTATACTTAACTGAAAATATCAATGACGTCACCAGAAGACTCGTCTTATCGTTTCGCTCTACCAAAAATCAAGGGTCCAAATCAGGGCGATAGCCAGGGCAGCAGATCCTTCATAGCCGTCGGGAAGCGGGGAACCTCGCAACAAAGACTTTCAGGCCACGTCGACATGCAGGGGTCGATGAAGTGGCGGCCTTCCTCCAGAATTTTCACACGAAGCTCCCCACGGACCTCAGGCTTGGACCGGTACCGCTGGTATCGCCCCACATTGGGCGCCAACTGAGGTACTGGGTTTTTCAGAACCGGTACTGATCCGGTAACCCAGCGGTGCCAGGGTTCACCCAAAGACCTCGGGTACTTTCCTGATTCAGACTACAGAAACTCAGAGTCTTCTAGGTGAAGTCAAAGATCGAATTTATTGGCTGCAACCAATTGACAAGTGTCCTAGAAGTACAACAGCACGATTTGTATGTTCTCAGGAGACTGTGTGTCAATGCAAAATCAGGTTTCCTTATATACAGTTTTTTAAGCTTCAGGCAAACATTCTTGACATTTTGGTTGGTCATTCACATGTTTTCACTACAAAGGAAAAACCAGTGTCATGATGAAACCTCATATTTCATGTCATCCAGCCCATAATAAATTACCCGGCAAGGCCTAGAATTTCACATCAGATAAGTGTGGACCCCCAATAAAAACGGGCACCTCCCCCTCATAAAGTAAGAAGAAGAAAAGAGCAGGTGCAGATGTGAGCAAGTTAGGCAGGGTGTGTGAGCGATAATAAGGGTTTTATGGCCTGGTGTGCCTTGATGCTATCTGATTCGGCCACTGGGAGAGGGACTGACCAAACAGGTTTGGCCTGAGGCAATGGTTCCAGGTTGCCCAGGTCAGAGAAAAGTCAATCAAGGTGTACGTGTCCTTGGAATCAAATCTGACTGTATTATAAGCCTATGTGAGGGCAACTTTTAAAAATGGCTGCCGTGTATAAAATGGGAGCCACGAGTGCAGGACGAAAATGGCGATTTCGAGGTGAAAACGCTGCTGGAATTGAGCGAAAATGCTCATGCTTAGTGTACTAGTCATTATCGGTCTTTTGATACTAAAATCCTACTGCTGTGGCAAAGTAAATTACATGGGTCCAGAATTTTTAGAACCACACAGGAGGGGGAACAACCTAACACCGCAGCAGGAGTGCGTAGGCGCCAACAGCTTGTGAACAATTTTTTTACTTAAGTTATTATAATCACTTGTATTCCACACTTGTAAATAAACACAGATCACAAACACCACATCATGCTTTGGCCTATTCATTTCTGACCACCTTTAGTTTGAAATAGCTGAAGATGAATGTCGTCTCATTGATCAAGAATGCCATTAAAATTCATCACACCAAAAATAAACATCACAACTGTATGCACAGAGGGTAGGATGTGACATGTTACATTACCATACACAGAGCCCAACAAGAGTACAAATGTGACAATTACACATGCCGGATCCAAACAACTGAAACAGTCTCTCATCCAGCCCAAAATTGGAGATCATTTGAAAGTCACATCACACGTGTTCAGAGACAGGGTGGGACCATCCATGTGTACGTGAACATGTCATCAATGGCTTCTCTCAAGTGTATGATGTGAGCAATACACAATTGCAACAACATCAGCTGCCACTAACTCAGGAGGAGACCTTGAAGTTACAGTGACAACATACACACAGACAGGTCATACTGGATCCACATTCCCACACACATGTACTCATATGTCATACAACCAACCTAATATTTGAAAGTAGACCTTCACAGTTGTGTCCCAGTTTGAACCTAGCAGGAAGATTGTAACATGACACTAAACCAGTTTATGCAGAAAGGGACACAGACAAGCAAAACAATCTTCGCATTATCACATTGTGAACGCTGAGAGTCTTGCAAACTTAGGGGGTCATTCTGACCCTGGCGGTAATTACCGCCATGGCGGAGGTCGGCGGTAGCACCGCCAACAGGCTGGCGGTGCACCGATGGGCATTCTGACCGCGGCGGTTCAGCCGCGGCCAGAAACGGGAAGTCGGCGGTGTACCGCCGACTTCCCGCTGCCCTTGAGAATCCGCCATGGCGGCAGAGCGCGCTCCGCCGCCATGGGGATTCTGACACCCCCTACCGCCATCCTGTTCCTGGCGGGTCTCCCGCCAGGAACAGGATGGCGGTAGGGGGTGCCGCGGGGCCCCTGGGGGCCCCACAAAGAATTTCAGTGTCTGCTTTGCAGACACTGAAATTCGCTATGGGTGCAACTGCACCCATCGCACCTTCCCACTCCTCCGGCTCCATTCTGAGCCTGCGTCCTCGTGGGAAGGGTGTTTCCCGCTGGGCTGGCGGGCGGACTTTTGGCGGTCGCCCGCCAGCCCAGTGGGAAAGCCAGAATGACCGCCGCGGTCTTTCGGCGGGAACCGCTTGGCGGGCGGCGACCGCCGCGGTCAGAATGACCCCCTTAGTCATATGAAAATGGTATGCAACTTAGCTCCAAATCATCATTACTGCAAACGTCAAATGGGCTAATGAGATGAATGAATGGTCAACAGTCATTCATACCATATGGCCTTACATTCGCCCGCTGCTGCAGGTTTGCCAGGATATGATAAAAATACTCCATGGATACAGTAGCTATTCTGGATGGTCAAATCCTAGGGTGCTGGGGGCCTAACTCCACCTCTACCACCCCCAAAACATACAAGAATCATGTACTTGTGAACTAAACACATGCATAAGGCACATGTGTGGCCTCCATGTCACAAGTCCTACACAAATATGAAACACAAAATCATAATGGGACATGGTCAGCCCCATAAAAACTGAAAGTGACTCTCCCACTCCCTGTTAGGACTGCAGATAAAAGCATCCCCATCATAAAGGTGGGGACATTTTGGAGACGGAATACATAATGGTATCAAAAACATCATTTCAAAATAGCCATCAGCAATTACACCAAATATGTTGTCAAATATGGTCAATACATTAGTTAACGTATCCCAAACATCACAGTGTGAAGGCCGTCTATACATAAAAGTACGGACATTTGTCATATACAAACACAAATGTGTCTCACATCGCACCGTTTTACCATGACAAATCACCTTTCCAAAGCTAAACACATGAAGACATTTGGATACATTTGCTCCATATTCTACGCATACAGCATGGCCGTCATAATTAGTTCACGTACATGAGTGCACACAATGCAGAGTCAGATACAAATGTATCCAAAAGTGTCTTGATATTTCACCTTCAAATTATTATTTACATCCACAATATTTTTGACTCTGCATCATGTGCACTACTGTACGTGTAAAAAAAACCACGCCCATGATGTATGCGTCGTGAAATTGACGCTACATGCACAATATATTGGTCATTTCATGTACAGTATTAATTATTAATATTGATATCATATTTTTTCACTCCGCATCATGTGCACTACTGTACGTGTAAAAAAAAACACACCCATGATGTATGCGTCGTGAAATTGACGCTACATGCACAATATATTGGTCATTTCATGTACAGTATTAATTATTAATATTCATATCATATTTTTTCACTCCGCATCATGTGCACCACTGTACGTGTAAAAAAAATGATGCCCATGATGTATGCGTGGTAAAAATGACGCTACATGCACAATATATTGGTCATTTCATGTACAGTATTAATTATTAATATTCATATCATATTTTTTCACTCCGCATCATGTGCACCACTGTACGTGTAAAAAAAAACGACGCCCATGATGTATGCGTTTTGAAATTGACGCTACATGCACAATATATTGGTCATCTCATGTACAATTTGAAATATTAATATTCATATCATTTTTTTTCACTCCGCATCATGTGCACTACTGTACGTGTAAAAAAAATGACGCCCATGATGTATGCGTGGTTAAAATGACGCTACATGGACAATATGTTGGTCATCTCATGTACAGTATTAATTATTAATATTCATATCATATTTTTTCACTCCGCATCATGTGCACCACAGTACGTGTAAAAAAAACGACGCCCATGATGTATGCGTGGTGAAATTGACGCTACATGCACAATATATTGGTCATCTCATGTACAATTTGAAATATTAATATTCATATCATTTTTTTTCACTCCGCATCATGTGCACTACTGTACGTGTAAAAAAAATGACGCCCATGATGTATGCGTGGTAAAAATGACGCTACATGGACAATATGTTGGTCATCTCATGTACAGTATTAATTATTAATATTCATATCATATTTTTTCACTCCGCATCATGTGCACCACTGTACGTGTAAAAAAAACGACGCCCATGATGTATGCGTGGTGAAATTGACGCTACATGCACAATATATTGGTCACCTCATGTACAATTTGAAATATTAATATTCATATCATATTTTTACACTCCGCATCATGTGCACTGTAATGCGTCAAAAAAATATGACGCACATCTGTGTATGCGTGAAAATATGACGCATTACGCGAAAATAAAAACGGCGGCCATTTTATGCAGGAAGTGATGTAATAGGATATCCTGTTTACCAAATCTGTACTGGGAGTTGACTTTCACTTTTACTTTGCAGTCTCAGAGTTATCTAGACTGTGTGGTTGTGTGAAAGGTGTTGTCCTGTGTTTTACTGCTTTAGTGTCCTGTGTGCCTTCTATTTTGTCTTTGTGTCAATCTTTTATTGTTGTCTAACATTGTCTCAGTCTGTTTAGTGTTATTTTGTCTATACCTGTGATAGTTTGTATTGTCTGTGGGAGTCTGTTGTGGGTAGCATAGTTTGGGGGGTTAGTTGGGCTATTTTTCTCCTTCTTCTTTTTCTTTCACACCTCTACCTTTCCCCATTTCCCACTTTTTCTTTCATTTTTCTTTTGTACTTTTTTACACCTCTCATCATGTCAGGTAGGCCTCGCCTGTCCAGGATGGGTGAGGACGAATTGGGGGGCTTCATATGGCTCGTAAGCCATTTCCTCCCACTGATGCTGGAGGCTGGGGGCTGTGTGATACAGTGGTATCACACGGAGGCGAGGAAAATCCGTTGGGAGAAGGTGCGCCATCACCTGGTCCGGGTCTACGGGAGTCTGAGGAATATACATCAACTCAAGCACCGCTGGGCAGATCTGATCAGCAGGGAACAGGACCTGCTGGACCACCTGGGACTCCGGATTGGTGGCTATGTTGGTGAGTACTAATCAATTACATGGGAATAATAGGAATGTGTGCGTGAACATGTGATGGTTGGTAGCCAATCTGCAAAATAAGTAGCTGACTGCGTGTTATGCTAGGGAAACCTAGGCCCATGGGTATACACATAAATCCCCATTTTTGCTACACATGTACACCCAATTACAGCAGTAAAATGCAACATCTATTTGTATTTTGCTAAGTAGCCCCCTCTCTGGGTCACAAAATGATGCAAATGCTGCGCTACAAAGGTATACATATGTGTCCAAATGTGTATTTGTTGCAGGATGTGTATGAAGACCTATGCTACCAGGCCGATGCCTCATTTTTGCAACACATACCAGATGGCTGTAGCTGCATGGAATGTACTGTTGCATTTGTGTCTGAAAAGCAACACGTGAACTGCTCTATTTATACTCTACTGGTCATAATGGCCAGTGAGTACGTCATGTAGAAACAACATACCTACATATGTAGACGCCATAGCTAGACCGAAAATTGCAAACACATGATGATGCTACACATGTGTGTTGCCTTCACGTCACATGAAGTTAGTCATGTTGTCCACACATATGTCACATGTGTGTCTGGTTGCTGTGTGTTGAACCTGTCCACATAGCCTGTTTGATTGTGAGTGGTCATGCAGTCCTCATGGAACCAGTTGTGGAATGTTTGTCTCTGGGATGCACATGCTGAGATGTATGGATCACATGATTGTTGGGGCCTACTAATGGAGGATTAACTTGGACGACACATGACTGTCCTGGCCACTGCATGAGTGTAGTAGGGTGTGTCACTGGAGCAGGAGACTCATCCAATGATAATCTAGAATACAAAGTCAGCCAGGCAGGATGAGCATGTGTGAAAGTGTATCATTACCATGTAATATTCACACACTGTCATTGTAACAGAAATTATTTGTCTGTTCTCCCAGTCTGAGTATAATCTTCCTTTCATGCTTTACAGGTGGACCAGCCCCGTACACCGTTGGTGAGGTGGCCCATTTTGACGACCCCGATACCTACAGTGAGTGTTGCCTAAGTGCTATTTACATTGTTTGGAAATGAAGCATGATGGATTACTGTGTTCAGGATAATTCATGATTTGATGTGCTGGCCGTTCATTGGCTTTGTTGTTTTGGTGTGATATCAAATTGGAATAATGTTTCTGTAAAGCAATACCTAGTCATCTCTCAGATTGAGGGGCAGTAGGTCATTCAATTAGTGCGACAATTGGGAATGGCATGACTCATTTTGAATACACTGGTCAATGTTAGACTTGGTCAGGAACTTGCCATTAACTGAGTCAGCATATCAGACTGACAGTCTCCCAGATAGCTTAGGCACATGGCTTCGATGACAAGTGCTTCTTCCTAGTTGAGGATGGACTGTGTACACTGAAGGTCGGATCTTCCGGGGGCATGTACTTCCACAAGGTGACCTCGAAGTGTGTGTGACTTGAGTGCAATGGCCTAGGTGTTCTGTTGAATCATGTGAATGGGTGTTGTACCTCCTCTGTGTGTGTTGTAAAACATGCCTCACTAATAGTATGTTATGTTGGGCTAAGTCATATCATTTTGACATGTGTGGACCTGGGATGTGACAAGGTTGGGCTGACTCCAACGTGTTGCTAGCCCTTCATAGGTGTTGTGTGTGAAGGCACATGCTTGTTGAACTTTCTGTACACTCCTGGTTGTGCATTGATCATGGGATTGTTGTTTGTTCTTCCCACACCACCCACAAAGACTGGGATGTTACTGTGAAACAGGGTACCTAGGACTGTAGCAACCAGTATGTTACACGTACTTAACACCTTTTGTGACTTGAGTTTGTACCTAGGTCCAGATGTAGCAAAATGTCTACACATTGCAAATAGCATAATTTGATGTTAGTGAGTTGCAAACGTCTGTTTCCTAATCCGAAATGTTTTTGGTGGTCATGTACATATTCACAAAATGCTTTTCTAAATGAAAAAAATAAAGGAGTTTACCAGCCCTACTTGCAAATCACAGTGGTAGGCAATCCCATTTGCTAACGAGTACGTGGTTGCAAAGTGAGTAGCTGTTATCATCCACTTGAAGTGGATGCTAACCAACTTGCTGACTGGAAGGGGTCCTCATTGTGAACCTTCACCTTTGTGAGTGGACCAAAATACTCCTGCACAAAACAGCCAGTGGTCAAGGGGAGCAATAATTATTGTGTAAATTACGAAAAATCAATTATTGTGCATTTAAACAAATCGCAGCTCATTTTCCTTTCAGATAAAGGGCCTACACTTGGTGAAAAATAACTTGCTTCATTTAAAAGCAGTCACGTCTATGGAGTTCTGCTGTTCCCAGCAGGCCTCCATCCCCGTGAGTGCCCATAGTTGCTAAGGTGGTGCAAGTTGGAACCCACATCATTGATGTTCATGAGGTGGGATTTAGGGACCCCATAGTGACTCGCAGACGGTGTCAGAGACACCGTTCAGCTTTGCAATTTGCTAGTTGATTTCCCATCAATTCCTACATCTGGCCCATAGTGTCGACATATGATTCATGGCCAGGGGTTCAATCTTAGCACACAACTATTTCGAAATGCCATTGAGTGAGGAGTGTGATTCTTATCACATAGAATGACATATGTAGTGAAGTCAGTATGTGGACGAGCTGGTGCCATAATGTATAATGCCTTAGGTATGAATTGTATGAGTAGTTTAGGGTGATGTCATCCATCATGTAGAGACATGGATATGCTATATGTGATATGCCCTTCAGTATGCATGATTCACATGTACTTCCTCTGAGCCTTCCCGTGAACTATGTTGTAACAATTGCTGCAACCAATACATTGCTAGTAATGGACAAATTACCCATTGTGGTATTCAACCCACTGTAAATTCTATGCTCAATATTTGCCTTTTCTCTTCACAGCTGCAAACCTGAGTGCCGCAGCTCGCAACCAGTTTGAGCGCCGGGCAATGAGGTACAGCCACATCCTGCAGGTGCAGTGTGGGTATCGGAGGATGGCCCGCAGATACAATTCGGAACGGGCCTCCGGGGCGTGGTATGCCACACCACAGGCTCCCCCAACGGTGCCCCCAACAACCCCCGCCACTACATCCACCAGATCTGGCCAAGTGGACCCAGCAACGGACCAGGCATCCTCATCCAGACCTGGACCCAGCCGTGTGGTGGGAGCAGGGCAGTCCCGTGCCCACACCACTCCACCAACACAATCCACCTCCACCGGCACCCAGACCTGCACTGACCCTCCGATCAACCCAGCGGACTTCCACGCATTGTCAAGGAAATTGGACAGGTTGATTGGAAAAGTTGACACCCTGACGGAGGACATGGCTGAGGTGAAGAAGAAGGTGCGCTCCACCCGGCGAACACTACGGAGGCCAAATCAGTAGACATTTTGCCCTCCAGAACTTTTACCCCTCCCCTCTCACCTCTTTCCTATTTCATACTGTTAGTTGAGTTTGGGGGGTTAGTTATAGGATAAGTGTAGGAAATTAGCTTAGTTAGTGTTAGGTAAGAGGGTGGGGGGTCCTTCTTCTTTATATCTTATCTTTTTGTGTGGGTGGGTGGGTGGGGGGCAATGTTGGGATTCCTGTTTAAAAAAAAAAAAAAAAATCAATAAAAATATATATATATATATATATATATGTTTGTTTAGGATAGTGTAGTATGTGTGTAGGTTAGTAAGTGTTGTCCTGCATGTGTCTTGTCTCATAATGGTGGGTCGGGGGTTGATGTTTAGATCGTTTCGTTACATGTGTAGAGTAAGTTTAGCTTAGGTTAGTTAGGGACAGTTGTGGGTTAGTAGTAGTCAGGTTAGATTAGTGTAGGTTTATCTTTCCCTTAGTTGCCTCTTTTATTACTTATTGGAAATAAACATTTTGTTAACCCTTTACCTGATGCGTTAGGTGCTACCTTTTCATGGCCTTGACATCAGTGTAGCAGAAAGTTTTAGTATGACATTTGTGTCCTATGCTCGCTATCCCCAGGCTATTGAGGTTTAACATGTCAGCTACCCGTGTGCTAACTTGGTAAGTATCCACCATGTGGGAGAGCCACCATTGGTAGTGTGCATAGATCATCAAGATTTGGGGTTGGTATGTATCCTACTTCACAAAGAGTGCTTCCAGAGTTGATTTTGTAGGTAAATAGATAGGTCGGACAGCATTGTGAAGTTCAGGGAGAGCTTTGTAGATGAGTATTTGTTCACACTCTTGTCTTGTTGCTGTCATTGCTGACCTACATCATGTGTGTACTGCTTGAGCATGACTTTCCTTCATGGTAGTATACGCTGTAAGGGTGATTGATGCAGTGTAATTTGGTTATCATTCCTTTCATTTTACAGCATAATTTCTTGTTTTAGTATTGCAAGGTGCCTACATTTCTCAGCCACCATTAGTTGTCTAGAATAGCTATGGATGGGGCCTCATTCTGTCCAACACAGCATGATTGTGTGTGCTTAGTCCCTACATCAGTTATTTTCCTCAGTCTAGTAAAGCTATGATGCAATCCTGGCCACTGCACAGATGTTTCAGTATACATGAAATCAGGACAGTAGTATAGAGAATCGACATGGTTGCCACACAGCCACTTTGGAGTTATGTACTGCACAGTTGAAGTGTGAAATGACACAGAGACACAATAGGTGTGCAAGTGATATTTATTTTTAGGTGGAGTAGTGCAAAAAGTCCATTAACAATGTTAGGTGAGTCCGTTCTGGTGCATTCTTAAATGGTGATCCTATTTACAGGGTGTGGATGATGCTCCTGACATGCTGGGGTGATGTCACAGACGGTGCAGAGGAACAGGAATTGCCAAATGGTAGGAGAGAAACATTTACAGCCAATGTGGACAAGTTAAACAGTGGATTGCCGAACAGTCATTGAGGGTAGTTGGAGTGAGGCTGGCATGTGTCAAAACGTAGGACCTTGGTCAGAGTAGGGCATGGTGCAGGGACTAGGGCTTCCGGGTACTCTTGCGAGTGAATGTTATCTGTTCCATGTCTTCTTCTTCTGATGTGTGTGTTGCCTGGTGTGTCCTTGTTGTTGTTGGTTGTGAAGGGGCAACACACACCTCAGTGTCAGAAGACATGGAGGCAGACATCCCGGGGGCTGATCCCTGTCCAGTTATGAAGGGCAGTACTGCAGCAAGGAGGGCGTGCTGGTTTTTCAGAATGGCAGCCACATCCCGATGGTAGGCAGCCAGGTCGGCCCTGAGGGGTTCGATGTTGCATTCGTGCACACGCTGACTGGCTTGCTGTTGGAGTTGTTTGGTCAACTGGATGACAGCTGTGCAGATTGCCTTCTGTGTTACTAAAAGTTCCTCCAACAGCGATGTTCTGGCTTGCATTGCAGCTGCCTGATCAGCAGTTGACAGCATGCACGAACGCACCCCCTCAAGGCTGGCTGCCATAGTTTGCATCCCCACCCGCACCTCCTTGGCCAGCTCCCGCTGGACCCCAACGACTGTTCTTTCGAAGCTGGTGCCAGTGTCGTCAGAGTCCTCAGCTGTGTTGGAGCAGGCAGGTCTTACAATTGGGGTGGCGGGTGGTTCTACTGTGGTGGCTGCTTCTTCTTGGCTCCTCCTTGTTACTGAAGGGGGGGTTTGGAGGCTTTCGAGGACCATGTCAATGGTCTCTTGTGTGAGGTTGATGGTCTCGTCATCCATGTCATCAGGGAACTCATGGACAGGCATATCGGCAGGAGATCCGTGTTCCTCTGCAAAGAAACAGGGTACAATTAGTGTGTCTGTGTTGAGATAATTTTGCACTAAGATACAAGCCTTTGGATGCCTTAACTTTGTACTCTGATTTTGTCTTGGTATCTGCTGTCCGTCATAGGGCATTGTTGTAGGCCTATGGCCCACCTGTGTGTCACATGTATGATATGGAGCTATCAGACATGCCTGCCAGGTCATCTCTAGGTGTTGATTTGTAATTATTTCGGAATATGCATTTTTTTGTCCTACTCCTCCCTTGGTGTTTCACTATTGTTATGGAGGGACATTTGTTTGGGTGGGCTCTCATTATCCTACATGTGATCCTTGGCTTTCTAGGCAGCAGGATAGCTAATGGTGTGGGGGACTAAGTTTGACCCACTTGTAAATAACTCTGTCACCCAGATATTCTATTTAGCTCAGACAGACTAGCAGTGCCTCTGGTCTCCCACAACAGAGGAATGTTTAGAAGTCCAAGCCCATGACATCTTTGGGACTTCTCAGGGAAGTGGTGGTCACTCAGGTCCTACACATTTCTATCTTTTCCGGTATGTTCCCATACACAAATGACACAGACAGTATTTGTTTGATATGAAGTTTCATTGTACAACTGACTTGTAGGAATTTAGGTGTGAGCCCCAATAACCAAAACAATACACACAGTTAGAACTGAAATAGTCTGCAGGAGAGTAATACATTGGTACACAGCTATCATGGTGCCTAACAGTTTCTACTCTCCCTCTGCTTGTTCTATATATAGCACAGCATGTTAAGTTTGGAGCTTGGCTGTCTGAATCACAGGGGAGACATCATCCCTCATATCAGAGGAATGGGCTGGGATCTGGTTGTGCATCAGCAGCAAGGCAGGCAGCATCTAGATGTGATTTTCTGTTTGTAAACTCCCCCATGCGTGTCTTGGGACGAGGAAGTGAATTTAAAAGACATATGTCATTGTGATGACAAAGTTTCCCTACGCAGGAATGGCAAAACCTTAACCCCTACCACATCTATCATCAACGAACCAGACGGTATCCTTGACTGGGGCACAGAGTGAATATGTTCTGGGCAAACTCCAGTGCAGAAGTAGGCAAAACAGGGTGATTTGACTAATTGCCAACACCTTAGGACTGACTATTTGCTACATTAACTGATAGGAAGGGCAATGAGATTCATTTAGTGCAAAGTGCTCTGAGGCACTTAGATGTGAGCAAATGAGTATAAGTACATTCAGGGTAAGATGCACAAAGGCCTCCAGCCTGAGGCTATTGCGCAAAGTATACGTTTCACTTGACGCTACACTTTGACTGACTGTGGGTGTTGTGACTGCCCTGCCAGCACACTTGCCTCACAGGCCCTGCACCATACACTTTTTATTCACATTGCATGATCTGTACATGTTAGGTGGCATGACCTATGTATGTCAATGTTAGGATGTGGTATGGATGTAAACATTGTTGATGTTTGTATCTGATGGGGTCTCATGTGTGTCTTACTGGATTGGCCTGTTTATCGTATGAATGTCCTATTTTTTGGTTAGACTGTGCAGATGTGTTTCATTGACCAGTTGCCTGTGTCCCCTCGTCAATGTTGTTGTCTGAGCAGTATGACATTTGTGATGTAGCATTGTTAGGCAGGCACGTGAGGGACCCTGACGTATGCAGCATGTGTGTGTCGTTAGTGCTGTGTGGCTCCTATTGCTGTTTACTTATGCTTATGTATGTGTCAGTTATGGACATTCGGCATTTAAGTGTACTGGTACCTTTGTCTTATTTCTAGGAGTAGTTGCAGATGTCATCCTCACCCCCTAATTTAGGTATGTATGTTCCAGGGTGGGGTTCCTGCCATTTGGTACTATAGCTGCCCAGAGATGAGAGGTGTTATTGTCAACTGTGGTGGCAGTTAAGTTGCAGTTGTTGTATTTGCGACTGCATTACAGGTAGGGACCTAGTTGATGGGGAATAGTTTGTGCAAAACAAGTGCCTGGATGTGGATTCAGGGTAGTGTCCTTCCCACCTGTCACTGGTTTCCCTTGGCTCTCTTGTTGTAATTACAGGATGTCCCCGTGGGACTGTAGTGGTGGCAGTATTTTGTCGTGCCCCGGCTATGGTCAGTACTGGGCATTCCCCCCTGCCGTGCCCCTTTCCCCATGCCACTTCATATATGTGCTAAGTTACATGCATTGTGTAGTAGGTATCCCCCCCCTGCTTACAGACCCCATTATTGCATTGTAATTCCCCATGCGACTTACCCTGCATGTGCGTAGTGTCGTGGTAGTCTGCGCTGTCCAGTCCTTGTATCCCTGTGACGATCTCCTCCGGGATGACGGCTGCGACCATCTCCTCCATGTGGTCCAGGGCCTCCTGTTGTGCTGGACTCCCCCCTCCAGTCTGCATTGCTGCCTTCCTGTTCCTGGCCATTTTCTCTTTGGTCCTACGTTTACAGTCATGCCAGCGTTTCTTACACTCGGTGACTGTCCGGCGTTCTTCAACCACACTGTTTATCTTGTCCACAATTTGTTTCCAGATGGCCTCTCTCCTACTGAGTGGCAATTTTGAGGATATGAAAAGTTGGTGCTGGTGTTCCGTCACCTCTTTCACCAGGATTTCCTGCTCCTCTGCACTGAAGCGACACTTTCTTTTTTTCTTTAACATGTCCTGGTTCCTGTATGCTTCCTCCTGGCTGGTTCCTGGTCTGCTCTCATCCTCCTGGGGTCTGTTGGGGCATCTAGGATCCATTTTGGGTCTCCTATCCTGTAAGTGCAGTTTTCGCGCAAAAATGTCACGCAATAGCGTGAAAAAAAACGTTGTTTTCACGATTGCGCTGTCGTAAATCGACCCACAGTGATTTGCGTCACTTTTACGTGGGTTTCCCTTACGACAGACCGACGCTGTGTGCGTCACGAAATAATGACTCCCACCTGTTGGTTGCGCCGCCGTACGTCAAAGTATAAATTTGACGCCCGAATGGCGCATCCAAATGGCGTTAGACGGCGCCAATTTTTTTGCCGCAAAACTGCGATAGCGCAGTTTTGCGTCAAAAAGTATAAATATGGCCCGGAGTGTTTTAAACAACATTTGGCTTACTTTAGCATACAAGCGAGCAAGTGATATGTATGCTCAAAATTAATGGTTAATGAGCTAGGAAATGCTTCAGAACAGTCGAAAATGTGTTGTTATCAAATGTTCCACCATTCCTATACTTTGTTGTAGTTTATATGCTTTATCACTTTCTAAGCTTAAATAAGACAGAAAGTGCTCATATTTGAAACTGGAATAAAGTCAATGAAAACAGCGTTTAAGGGCCGCGGGGAGTGTTTTAAACAACATTTGGCTTACATTAGCATACAAGCGAGCACGTGATATGTATGCTCAAAATTACTTGTTAATGAGCTGGGAAATGCTTCAGAACAGTTGAAAATGTGCTGTTATCAAATGTACCACCATTCCTATACTTTGTTGTAGTGTATATGCTTTATCACTTTCTAAGCTTAAAGAAGCCTTTGAGTGCGAAATACGTGCACCCCTAAGACAGAAAGTGCTCATATTTGAATCTGGAATAGCGTCAATGAAAACTGCGTTTAAATGCAGCAGGGAGTGTTTTAAACAACATTTGGCTTACTTTAGCATACAAGCGAGCAAGTGATATTTATGCTAAAAATTAATGGTTAATGAGCTAGGAAATACTTCAGAACAGTAGAAAATAGGCTGTTATCAAATGTTCCACCATTCCTATACTTTGTTGTAGTTTATATGCTTTATCACTTTCTGAGCTTAAATAAGCCTTTTAAGCGATATAGGTGCACCCCTAAGGCAGATAATACTCATATTTGAAGCTGGATTGAAGTCAATGAAAACTGCGTTTAAATGCCGCGGGGAGTGTTTTAAACAACATTTGGCTTACTTTAGCATACAAGCGAGCAAGTGATATTTATGCTAAAAATTAATGGTTAATGAGCTAGGAAATACTTCAGAACAGTAGAAAATAGGCTGTTATCAAATGTTCCACCATTCCTATACTTTGTTGTAGTTTATATGCTTTATCACTTTCTAAGCTTAAATAAGCCTTTTAGTGCGATATACGTGCACCCCTAAGGCAGATAATGCTCATATTTCAATCTGGAATAAAGTCAATGAAAACAGTGTTTAAGGGCCGCGGGGAGTGTTTTAAACAACATTTGGCTTACTTTAGCATAAAAGCGAGCAAGTGATAGGTATGCTCAAAATTACCTGTTAATGAGCTAGGAAATGCTTCAGAACGGTTGAAAATGTGCAGTTATCAAATGTACCACCATTCCTATACTTTGTGGTAGTTTATATGCTTTATCACTTTCTAAGCTTAAATAAGCCTTTTAGTGCGATATACGTGCACCCCTAAGGCAGATAATACTCATAATTGAATCTGGAATGAAGTAAATGAAAACAGTGTTTAAAGCCCGCAGGGAGTGTTTTAAACAACATTTAGCTTACTTTAGCATACAAGCGAGCATGTGATATGTATGCTCAAAATTACTGGTTAATGAGCTAGGAAATGCTTCAGAACAGTTGAAAATGTGCTGTTATCAAATGTACCACCATTCCTCTACGTTGTTGTAGTTTATATGCTTTATCACTTTCTAAGCTTAAATAAGCCTTTTAGTGTGATATACGTGCACCCCTAAGGCAGATAATACTCATATTTTAATCTGGATTGAAGTCAATGAAAACTGCGTTTAAATGCTGCGGGGAGTGTTTTAAACAACATTTGCCTTACTTTAGCATAGAAGCGAGCAAGTGATATGTATGCTCAAAATTAATGGTTAATGAGCTAGGAAATGCTTCAGAACAGTCGAAAATGAGTTGTTATCAAATGTTCCACCATTCCTATTCTTTGTTGTAGTTTATATGCTTTATCACTTTCTTAGCTTAAATAAGCCTTTTAGTGCGATATACGTCCACCCCTAAGGCAATCTTCATATTTGAATCTTTATTGAAGTCAATGAAAACTGCGTTTAAATGCCGCGGGGAGTGTTTTAAACAACATTTGCGTTACTTTAGCATACAAGCGAGCAAGTGATATGATTGCTCAAAATTAATGGTTAATTAGCTAGGAAATGCTTCAGAACAGTAGAAAATATGCTGTTACCAAATGTTGCACCATTCCTATACTTTGTGGTAGTTTATATGCTTTATCACTTTCTAAGATTAAATAAGCTTTTTAGAGCGATATACGTGCACCCCTAGGCAGGTAATGCTCGTATTTGAATATGGAATATATTAAATGAAAACAGTGTTTAAAGCCCGCAGGGAGTGTTTTAAACAACATTTGGCTTACTTTAGCATACAAGCGAGCAAGTGATATGTATGCTCAAAATAATGGTTAATGAGCTAGGAAATGCTTCAGAACAGTCGAAAATGTGTTGTTATCAAATGTTCCACCATTCCTATACTTTGTTGTAGTTTATATTCTTTATCACTTTCCAAGCTTAAAGAAGCCTTTTAGTGCGATATACGTGCACCCCTAAGACAGAAAATGCTCATATTTGAATCTGGAATAACGTCAATGAAAAATGCGTTTAAATGCAGCAGAGAGTGTTTTAAACAACATTTGGCTTAATTTAGCATATAAGCGAGCAAGTGATATTTATGCTCAAAATTAATGGTTAATGAGCTAGGAAATACTTCAGAACAGTAGAAAATAGGCTGTTATCAAATGTTCCACCATTCCTATACTTTGTTGTAGTTTATATGCTTTATCACTTTCTAAGCTTAAATAAGCCTTTTAGTGCGATATACGTGCACCCACCCCTAAAACAGAAAATTGCTCATATTTGAATCTGGAATAACGTCAATGAAAACTGCGTTTAAATGCAGCAGAGAGTGTTTTAAACAACATTTGGCTTAATTTAGCAAACAAGCGAGCAAGTGATATTTATGCTCAAAATTAATGGTTAATGAGCTAGGAAATACTTCAGAACAGTAGAAAATAGGCTGTTATCAAATGTTCCACCATTCCTATACTTTGTTGTAGTTTATATGCTTTATCACTTTCTAAGCTTAAATAAGCCTTTTAGTGCGATATAGGTGCACCCCTAAGGCAGATAATGCTCATATTTGAAGCTGGATTGAAGTCAATGAAAACTGCGTTTAAATGCCTCGGGGAGTGTTTTAAACAACATTTGGCTTACTTTAGCATAAAAGCGAGCAAGTGATATGTATGCTCAAAATTAATGGTTAATGAGCTAGGAAATGCTTCAGAACTGTAGAAAATGTGTTGTTATCAAATGTTCCACCATTCCTCTACGTTGTTGTAGTTTATATGCTTTATCACTTTCTAAGCTTAAATAAGCCTTTTAGTGTGATGTACGTGCACCCCTACGGCAGATAATACTCATATTTTAATCTGGATTGAAGTCAATGAAAACTGCGTTTAAATGCCGGGGGGAGTGTTTTAAACAACATTTGCCTTACTTTAGCATAGAAACGAGCAAGTGATATGTATGCTCAATATTAATGGTTAATGAGCTAGGAAATGCCTCAGAACAGTCGAAAATGAGTTGTTATCAAATGTTCCACCATTCCTATTCTTTGTTGTAGTTTATATGCTTTATCACTTTCTTAGCTTAAATAAGCCTTTTAGTGCGATATACGTCCACCCCTAAGGCAATCTTCTTATTTGAATCTGGATTGAAGTCGATGAAAACTGCGTTTAAATGTCGCGGGGAGTGTTTTAAACAACATTTGCGTTACTTTAGCATTCAAGCGAGCAAGTGATATGATTGCTCAAAATTAATGGTTAATTAGCTAGGAAATGCTTCAGAACAGTAGAAAATATGCTGTTACCAAATGTTGCACCATTCCTATACTTTGTTGTAGTTTATATGCTTTATCACTTTCTAAGATTAATTAAGCTTTTTAGAGCGATATACGTGCACCCCTAGGCAGGTAATGCTCATATTTGAATATGTAAAATAGTAAATGAAAACAGTGTTTAAAGCCCGCAGGGAGTGTTTTAAACAACATTTGGCTTACTTTAGCATACAAGCGAGCAAGTGATATGTATGCTGAAAATTAATGGTTAATGAGCTAGGAAATGCTTCAGAACATTCGAAAATGTGTTGTTATCAAATGTTCCACTATTCCTATACTTTGTTGTAGTTTATATGCTTTATCACTTTCTAAGCTTAAATAAGCCTTTTAGTGTGATATACGTGCACCCCTAAGGCAGATAATGCTCATATTTGAAACTGGAATAAAGTGAATGAAAACAGCGTTTAAGGGCCGCGGGGAGTGTTTTAAACAACATTTGGCTTACTTTAGCATACAAGCGAGCAAGTGATATGTATGCTCAAAATTACTTGTTAATGAGCTAGGAAATGCTTCAGAACATTTGAAAATGTGCTGTTATCAAATGTACCACCATTCCTATACTTTGTTGTAGTGTATATGTTTATCACTTTCTAAGCTTAAAGAAGCCTTTTAGTGCGATATACGTGCACCCCTAAGACAGATAATGCTCATATTTGAATCTGGAATAACGTCAATGAAAACTGCGTTGAAATGCAGCAGAGAGTGTTTTAAACAACATTTGGCTTACTTTAGCATACAAGCGAGCAAG
Source organism: Pleurodeles waltl (assembly GCF_031143425.1). NCBI lineage: Eukaryota > Metazoa > Chordata > Amphibia > Caudata > Salamandridae > Pleurodeles > Pleurodeles waltl. The sequence goes on from NW_027150068.1 coordinate 67,957, forward strand.
TGATATTTATGCTCAAAATTAATGGTTAATGAGCTAGGAAATACTTCAGAACAGTAGAAAATAGGCTGTTATCAAATGTTCCACCATTCCTATACTTTGTTGTAGTTTATATGCTTTATCACTTTCTAAGCTTAAATAAGCCTTTTAAGCGATATAGGTGCACCCCTAAGGCAGATAATACTCATATTTGAATCTGGATTGAAGTCAATGAAAACTGCGTTTAAATGCCGCGGGGAGTGTTTTAAACAACATTTGCCTTACTTTAGCATAGAAGCGAGCAAGTGATATGTATGCTCAAAATTAATGGTTAATGAGCTAGGAAATGCTTCAGAACAGTCGAAAATGAGTTGTTATCAAATGTTCCACCATTCCTATTCTTTGTTGTAGTTTATATGCTTTATCACTTTCTTAGCTTAAATAAGCTTTTTAGAGCGATATACGTGCACCCCTAGGCAGGTAATGCTCATATTTGAATATGGAATATAGTAAATGAAAACAGTGTTTAAAGCCCGCCGGGAGGGGCATATTTATACTCCGTTTGCACCGAATTAGCGTCGTTTTTTTAGACGCAAATTCGGCGCAAAACTAACGCCATATTTATACTTTGGCGTTAGACGCGTCTAGCGCCAAATTATGGGCAAATAGCGTCATTTTTTTGCGTGAACGCCTTCCTTGCGTTAATGAGATGCAAGGAAGGCGTTCCCGTCTAAAAACCGATGCACATAGCGGTGCGTGGTATTTATGCTCCAGGGCAAAAATCACTCCCGCGCGGCAGGCGGCGCAAAAAAATGGCGCAAAGCACGAATAGCGTGAAATTTTAAGGCCTGGGTCAGGGCAGGCGTTAAAATGGGGCAAACACACCTGTACTTAATCAGAACACACAGAACAAACAACAGAGCAGCAGAGCAGCAACAGGGAGACATGGAGGTGCTTTTTCTTCAACGTGCACGTAGACGCAGAGCCCTGCAGCAACAACAGCAGCCACAACAACAACAGCAGGGACCCAAAGACAGCGCAGAAGGCAAGAGAGGATATTCCGCCCACGAACAACCCTGCATGGCCTCAGGGAACGAGACATCATCCAGAGGTACCGGTTGAACTGGCAGGCCATTCAGCAGCTGCTGACAAATATTGAACAGCAATTGGCCCCCACTTTAGTGACTCCACGCACTATCTCAACCGAAACAAAGCTGCTTGCCGTACTTCACCTGCTGGCAAGTGGCTCGTTTCAGACAACTGGTGCCCTGGTTGGTGGAATCTCACAACCATCTTTCTCCGCATTCCTGCCTAAAGTACTGGATGCCATCATTGGACTGACACCCCGCCACATCTGCTTCCCTAACACAGTGCAGAAGCAGCAGGAAACAAAACAGGGGTTCTACGCCATCAGTGGCTTTCCGCACGTCCTTGGTGCAATCGACTGCACACACGTACGCCTTGTGCCACCTGCTGCGAGTGAACACCTCTACCGCAACAGGAAGCACACACATTCCATCAACGTGCAGACCATAGTCGATCACCAAGGACTGATCAGCAAGATTGTGGCTAAATATCCTGGGAGTGTACAAGACGCATTCATCTTCCGTCACTGCACCATCAACCAACACTTCCAGGATGGACGGTATGGCAATGGACTACTTGTTGGTAAGGACAAAAATCTACTTATATACTCACTGCACAGAAACCCTCTAGGATAAACAACCCATACACCACAATAGCAACACCTAGACAGGAACACACTGAGGTACTCACATCACTAGCCATGTGTCACAAGTCACCATTGAACCTTTCACACATTAGAATTTACTCCACAGCTTAGTGTGAAGACATTCATGACTGTGGTTGCCTAAATGTCACCTTGCAAATTGGAAGTCTCACAATAACCTGTACACTAATACAATGCATAACTTTTAAGGGATGGGATGGCCTGGCTATGTTCATATGAACGTTTCTAATACCCTTTCATGTTTCAACTCTGCATGGAACTATCATCACACCCCCAGTGAGGACACACAGACACCTGTGTCACAAGTCACAATGCAAGGGAGGGCACACTGTACTTGAGAAACCAATACATCCTGCTGACAAACAGTTAGACAACAAACACTTGCTCAGCCAAGGAAAAAAAACAATGCCAAAGTTTCCACCAACAACCATAGGTTGTCACATTAGTACACAAAATAGTCACAGACAACACAACACAACTACTGCCATCAAAGATACGTACAACAGTGCCTCCTACATCTAATTGATACCATTCTGTGTTTCTCTTTCAGCTGATCAGGGGTATGGCATCCAGCCTTGGCTAATGACACCATATGGGAACCCAAATACTGCTGCTGAGCGGGCATACAATGACGCCCACAAGAGGACCTGCAGCATTGTGGAGAGGACCTTTGGGATCCTAAAGTCAAGGTTCCGCTGCCTTGACATCACTGGCGGAAGCCTACTATACTCCCCAGAGATGGTATGCAAAATCATACTCACTTGTGCCATATTACACAATATTTGTGTACAAAGGAACATTCCCCTCCTTGAACCGGACCCAGACATGCCTGAGGATGATGATGAGGAGGATGCTGGCCTGCAACAGGAGGGGGAACAACCTAACACCGCAGCAGGAGTACGTAGGCGCCAACAGCTTGTGAACAATTTTTTTACTTAAGTTATTATAATCACTTGTATTCCACACTTGTAAATAAACACAGATCACAAACACCACATCATGCTTTGGCCTATTCATTTCTGACCACCTTTAGTTTGAAATAGCTGAAGATGAATGTCGTCTCATTGATCAAGAATGCCATTAAAATTCATCACACCAAAAATAAACATCACAACTGTATGCACAGAGGGTAGGATGTGACATGTTACATTACCATACACAGAGCCCAACAAGAGTACAAATGTGACAATTACACATGCCGGATCCAAACAACTGAAACAGTCTCTCATCCAGCCCAAAATTGGAGATCATTTGAAAGTCACATCACACGTGTTCAGAGACAGGGTGGGACCATCCATGTGTACGTGAACATGTCATCAATGGCTTCTCTCAAGTGTATGATGTGAGCAATACACAATTGAAACAACATCAGCTGCCACTAACTCAGTAGGAGACCTTGAAGTTACAGTGACAACATACACACAGACAGGTCATACTGGATCCACATTCCCACACACATGTACACATATGTCATACAACCAACCTAATATTTGAAAGTAGACCATCACAGTTGTGTCCCAGTTTGAACCTAGCAGGAAGATTGTAACATGACACTAAACCAGTTTATGCAGAAAGGGACACAGACAAGCAAAACAATCTTCGCATTATCACATCGTGAACGCTGAGAGTCTTGCAAACTTAGGGGGTCATTCTGACCCTGGCGGTAATTACCGCCATGGCGGAGGTCGGCGGTAGCACCGCCAACAGGCTGGCGGTGCACCGATGGGCATTCTGACCGCGGCGGTTCAGCCGCGGCCAGAAACGGGAAGTCGGCGCTGTACCGCCGACTTCCCGCTGCCCCTGGGGGCCCCACAAAGAATTTCAGTGTCTGCTTTGCAGACACTGAAATTCGCGACGGGTGCAACTGCACCCGTCGCACCTTCCCACTCCGCCGGCTCCATTCTGAGCCTGCGTCCTCGTGGGAAGGGTGTTTCCCGCTGGGCTGGCGGGCGGACTTTTGGCAGTCGCCCGCCAGCCCAGTGGGAAAGCCAGAATGACCGCCGCGGTCTTTCGGCGGGAACCGCTTGGCGGGCGGCGACCGCCGACCGCCGCGGTCAGAATGACCCCCTTAGTCATATGAAAATGGTATGCAACTTAGCTCCAAATCATCATTACTGCAAACGTCAAATGGGCTAATGAGATGAATGAATGGTCAACAGTCATTCATACCATATGGCCTTACATTCGCCCGCTGCTGCAGGTTTGCCAGGATATGATAAAAATACTCCATGGATACAGTAGCTATTCTGGATGGTCTAATCCTAGGGTGCTGGGGGCCTAACTCCACCTCTACCACCCCCAAAACATACAAGAATCATGTACTTGTGAACTAAACACATGCATAAGGCACATGTGTGGCCTCCATGTCACAAGTCCTACACAAATATGAAACACAAAATCATAATGGGACATGGTCAGCCCCATAAAAACTGAAAGTGACTCTCCCACTCCCCGTTAGGACTACAGATAAAAGCATCCCCATCATAAAGGTGGGGACATTTTGGAGACGGAATACATAATGGTATCAAAAACATCATTTCAAAATAGCCATCAGCAATTACACCAAATATGTTGTCAAATATGGTCAATACATTAGTTAACGTATCCCAAACATCACAGTGTGAAGGCCGTCTATACATAAAAGTACGGACATTTGTCATATACAAACACAAATGTGTCTCACATCGCACCGTTTTACCATGACAAATCACCTTTCCAAAGCTAAACACATGAAGACATTTGGATACATTTGCTCCATATTCTACGCATACAGCATGGCCGTCATAATTAGTTCACGTACATGAGTGCACACAATGCAGAGTCAGATACAAATGTATCCAAAAGTGTCTTGATATTTCACCTTCAAATTATTATTTACATCCACAATATTTTTGACTCTGCATCATGTGCACTACTGTACGTGTAAAAAAAACCACGCCCATGATGTATGCGTCGTGAAATTGACGCTACATGCACAATATATTGGTCATTTCATGTACAGTATTAATTATTAATATTGATATCATAGTTTTTTCACTCCGCATCATGTGCACTACTGTACGTGTAAAAAAAACCACACCCATGATGTATGCGTCGTGAAATTGACGCTACATGCACAATATATTGGTCATTTCATGTACAGTATTAATTATTAATATTCATATCATATTTTTTCACTCCGCATCATGTGCACCACTGTACGTGTAAAAAAAATGACGCCCATGATGTATGCGTGGTAAAAATGACGCTACATGCACAATATATTGGTCATTTCATGTACAGTATTAATTATTAATATTCATATCATATTTTTTCACTCCGCATCATGTGCACCACTGTACGTGTAAAAAAAACGACGCCCATGATGTATGCGTGGTGAAATTGATGCTACATGCACAATATATTGGTCATCTCATGTACAATTTGAAATATTAATATTCATATCATTTTTTTTCACTCCGCATCATGTGCACTACTGTACGTGTAAAAAAAATGACGCCCATGATGTATGCGTGGTAAAAATGACGCTACATGGCCAATATGTTGGTCATCTCATGTACAGTATTAATTATTAATATTATATCATATTTTTTCACTCCGCATCATGTGCACCACAGTACGTGTAAAAAAAACGACGCCCATGATGTATGCGTGGTGAAATTGACGCTACATGCACAATATATTGGTCTTCTCATGTACAATTTGAAATATTAATATTCATATCATTTTTTTTCACTCCGCATCATGTGCACTACTGTACGTGTAAAAAAAATGACGCCCATGATGTATGCGTGGTAAAAATGACGCTACATGGACAATATGTTGGTCATCTCATGTACAGTATTAATTATTAATATTCATATCATATTTTTTCACTCCGCATCATGTGCACCACTGTACGTGTAAAAAAAACGACGCCCATGATGTATGCGTGGTGAAATTGACGCTACATGCACAATATATTGGTCATCTCATGTACAATTTGAAATATTAATATTCATATCATATTTTTACACTCCGCATCATGTGCACTGTAATGCGTCAAAAAAATATGACGCACATCTGTGTATGCGTGAAAATATGACGCATTACGCGAAAATAAAAACGGCGGCCATTTTATGCAGGAAGTGATGTAATAGGATATCCTGTTTACCAAATCTGTACTGGGAGTTGACTTTCACTTTCACTTTGCAGTCTCAGAGTTATCTAGACTGTGTGGTTGTGTGAAAGGTGTTGTCCTGTGTTTTACTGCTTTAGTGTCCTGTGTGCCTTCTATTTTGTCTTTGTGTCAATCTTTTATTGTTGTCTAACATTGTCTCAGTCTGTTTAGTGTTATTTTGTCTATACCTGTGATAGTTTGTATTGTCTGTGGGAGTCTGTTGTGGGTAGCATAGTTTAGGGGGTTAGTTGGGCTATTTTTCTCCTTCTTCTTTTTCTTTCACACCTCTACCTTTCCCCATTTCCCACTTTTTCTTTCATTTTTCTTTTGTACTTTTTTACACCTCATCATGTCAGGTAGGCCTCGCCTGTCCAGGATGGGTGAGGACGAATTGGGGGGCTTCATATGGCTCGTAAGCCATTTCCTCCCACTGATGCTGGAGGCTGGGGGCCGTGTGATACAGTGGTATCACACGGAGGCGAGGAAAATCCGTTGGGAGAAGGTGCGCCATCACCTGGTCCGGGTCTACGGGAGTCTGAGGAATATACATCAACTCAAGCACCGCTGGGCAGATCTGATCAGCAGGGAACAGGACCTGCTGGACCACCTGGGACTCCGGATTGGTGGCTATGTTGGTGAGTACTAATCAATTACATGGGAATAATAGGAATGTGTGCGTGAACATGTGATGGTTGGTAGCCAATCTGCAAAATAAGTAGCTGACTGCGTGTTATGCTAGGGAAACCTAGGCCCATGGGTATACACATAAATCCCCATTTTTGCTACACATGTACACCCAATTACAGCAGTAAAATGCAACATCTATTTGTATTTTGCTAAGTAGCCCCCTCTCTGCGTCACAAAATGATGCAAATGCTGCGCTACAAAGGTATACATATGTGTCCAAATGTGTATTTGTTGCAGGATGTGTATGAAGACCTATGCTACCAGGCCGATGCCTCATTTTTGCAACACATACCAGATGGCTGTAGCTGCATGGAATGTACTGTTGCATTTGTGTCTGAAAAGCAACACGTGAACTGCTCTATTTGTACTCTACTGGTCATAATGGCCAGTGAGTACGTCATGTAGAAACAACATACCTACATATGTAGACGCCATAGCTAGACCGAAAATTGCAAACACATGATGATGCTACACATGTGTGTTGCCTTCACGTCACATGAAGTTAGTCATGTTGTCCACACATATGTCACATGTGTGTCTGGTTGCTGTGTGTTGAACCTGTCCACATAGCCTGTTTGATTGTGAGTGGTCATGCAGTCCTCATGGAACCAGTTGTGGAATGTTTGTCTCTGGGATGCACATGCTGAGATGTATGGATCACATGATTGTTGGGGCCTACTAATGGAGGATTAACTTGGACGACACATGACTGTCCTGGCCACTGCATGAGTGTAGTAGGGTGTGTCACTGGAGCAGGAGACTCATCCAATGATAATCTAGAATACAAAGTCAGCCAGGCAGGATGAGCATGTGTGAAAGTGTATCATTACCATGTAATATTCACACACTGTCATTGTAACAGAAATTATTTGTCTGTTCACCCAGTCTGAGTATAATCTTCCTTTCATGCTTTACAGGTGGACCAGCCCCGTACACCGTTGGTGAGGTGGCCCATTTTGACGACCCCGATACCTACAGTGAGTGTTGCCTAAGTGCTATTTACATTGTTTGGAAATGAAGCATGATGGATTACTGTGTGTTCAGGATAATTCATGATTTGATGTGCTGGCCGTTCATTGGCTTTGTTGTTTTGGTGTGATATCAAATTGGAATAATGTTTTTGTAAAGCAATACCTAGTAATCTCTCAGATTGAGGGGCAGTAGGTCATTCAATTAGTGCGACAATTGGGAATGGCATGACTCATTTTGAATACACTGGTCAATGTTAGACTTGGTCAGGAACTTGCCATTAACTGAGTCAGCATATCAGACTGACAGTCTCCCAGATAGCTTAGGCACATGGCTTCGATGACAAGTGCTTCTTCCTAGTTGAGGATGGACTGTGTACACTGAAGGTCGGATCTTCCGGGGGCATGTACTTCCACAAGGTGACCTCGAAGTGTGTGTGACTTGAGTGCAATGGCCTAGGTGTTCTGTTGAATCATGTGAATGGGTGTTCTACCTCCTCTGTGTGTGTTGTAAAACATGCCTCACTAATAGTATGTTATGTTGGGCTAAGTCATATCATTTTGACATGTGTGGACCTGGGATGTGACAAGGTTGGGCTGACTCCAACGTGTTGCTAGCCCTTCATAGGTGTTGTGTGTGAAGGCACATGCTTGTTGAACTTTCTGTACACTCCTGGTTGTGCATTGATCATGGGATTGTTGTTTGTTCTTCCCACACCACCCACAAAGACTGGGATGTTACTGTGAAACAGGGTACCTAGGACTGTAGCAACCAGTATGTTACACGTACTTAACACCTTTTGTGACTTGAGTTTGTACCTAGGTCCAGATGTAGCAAAATGTCTACACATTGCAAATAGCATAATTTGATGTTAGTGAGTTGCAAACGTCTGTTTCCTAATCCGAAATGTTTTTGGTGGTCATGTACCTATTCACAAAATGCTTTTCTAAATGAAAAAAATAAAGGAGTTTACCAGCCCTACTTGCAAATCACAGTGGTAGGCAATCCCATTTGCTAACGAGTACGTGGTTGCAAAGTGAGTAGCTGTTATCATCCACTTGAAGTGGATGCTAACCAACTTGCTGACTGGAAGGGGTCCTCATTGTGAACCTTCACCTTTGTGAGTGGACCAAAATACTCCTGCACAAAACAGCCAGTGGTCTAGGGGAGCAATAATTATTGTGTAAATTACGAAAAATCAATTATTGTGCATTTAAACAAATCGCAGCTCATTTTCCTTTCAGATAAAGGACCTACACTTGGTGAAAAATAACTTGCTTCATTTAAAAGCAGTCACGTCTATGGAGTTCTGCTGTTCCCAGCAGGCCTCCATCCCCGTGAGTGCCCATAGTTGCTAAGGTGGTGCAAGTTGGAACCCACATCATTGATGTTCATGAGGTGGGATTTAGGGACCCCATAGTGACTCGCAGACGGTGTCAGAGACACCGTTCAGCTTTGCAATTTGCTAGTTGATTTCCCATCAATTCCTACATCTGGCCCATAGTGTCGACATATGATTCATGGCCAGGGGTTCAATCTTAGCACACAACTATTTCGAAATGCCATTGAGTGAGGAGTGTGATTCTTATCACATAGAATGATATATGTAGTGAAGTCAGTATGCGGACGAGCTGGTGCCATAATGTATAATGCCTTAGTATGAATTGTATGAGTAGTTTAGGGTGATGTCATCCATCATGTAGAGACATGGATATGCTATATGTGATATGCCCTTCAGTATGCATGATTCACATGTACTTCCTCTGAGCCTTCCCGTGAACTATGTTGTAACAATTGCTGCAACCAATACATTGCTAGTAATGGACAAATTACCCATTGTGGTATTCAACCCACTGTAAATTCTATGCTCAATATTTGCCTTTTCTCTTCACAGCTGCAAACCTGAGTGCCGCAGCTCGCAACCAGTTTGAGCGCCGGGCAATGAGGTACAGCCACATCCTGCAGGTGCAGTGTGGGTATCGGAGGATGGCCCGCAGATACAATTCGGAACGGGCCTCCGGGGCGTGGTATGCCACACCACAGGTTCCCCCAATGGTGCCCCCAACAACCCCCGCCACTACATCCACCAGGTCTGGCCAAGTGGACCCAGCAACGGACCAGGCATCCTCATCCAGACCTGGACCCAGCCGTGTGGTGGGAGCAGGGCAGTCCCGTGCCCACACCACTCCACCAACACAATCCACCTCCACTGGCACCCAGACCTGCACTGACCCTCCGATCAACCCAGCGGACTTCCACGCATTGTCAAGGAAATTGGACAGGTTGATTGGAAAAGTTGACACCCTGACGGAGGACATGGCTGAGGTGAAGAAGAAGGTGCGCTCCATCCGGCGAACACTACGGAGGCCAAATCAGTAGACATTTTGCCCTCCAGAACTTTTACCCCTCCCCTCTCACCTCTTTCCTATTTCATACTGTTAGTTGAGTTTGGGGGGTTAGTTATAGGATAAGTGTAGGAAATTAGCTTAGTTAGTGTTAGGTAAGAGGGTGGGGGGTCCTTCTTCTTTATATCTTATCTTTTTGTGTGGGTGGGTGGGTGGGGGGCAATGTTGGGATTCCTGTTTAAAAAAAAAAAAAAAGAAATCAATAAAAAAAAAAATATATATATATATATGTTTGTTTAGGATAGTGTAGTATGTGTGTAGGTTAGTAAGTGTTGTCCTGCATGTGTCTTGTCTCATAATGGTGGGTGGGGGGTTGATGTTTAGATCGTTTCGTTACATGTGTAGAGTAAGTTTAGCTTAGGTTAGTTAGGGACAGCTGTGGGTTAGTAGTAGTCAGGTTAGATTAGTGTAGGTTTATCTTTCCCTTAGTTGCCTCTTTTATTACTTATTGGAAATAAAAATTTTGTTAACCCTTTACCTGATGCGTTAGGTGCTACCTTTTCATGGCCTTGACATCAGTGTAGCAGAAAGTTTTAGTATGACATTTGTGTCCTATGCTCGCTATCCCCAGGCTATTGAGGTTTAACATGCCAGCTACCCGTGTGCTAACTTGGTAAGTATCCACCATGTGGGAGAGCCACCATTGGTAGTGTGCATAGATCATCAAGATTTGGGGTTGGTATGTTTCCTACTTCACAAAGAGTGCTTCCAGAGTTGATTTTGTATGTAAATAGATAGGTCGGACAGCATTGTGAAGTTCAGGGAGAGCTTTGTAGATGAGTATTTGTTCACACTCTTGTCTTGTTGCTGTCATTGCTGACCTACATCATGTGTGTACTGCTTGAGCATGACTTTCCTTCATGGTAGTATACGCTGTAAGGGTGATTGATGCAGTGTAATTTGGTTATCATTCCTTTCATTTTACAGCATAATTTCTTGTTTTAGTATTGCAAGGTGCCTACATTTCTCAGCCACCATTAGTTGTCTAGAATAGCTATGGATGGGGCCTCATTCTGTCCAACACAGCATTGTTGTGTGTGCTTAGTCCCTACATCAGTTATTTTCCTCAGTCTAGTAAAGCTATGATGCAATCCTGGCCACTGCACAGATGTTTCAGTATACATGAAATCAGGACAGTAGTATAGAGAATCGACATGGTTGCCACACAGCCACTTTGGAGTTATGTACTGCACAGTTGAAGTGTGAAATGACACAGAGACACAATAGGTGTGCAAGTGATATTTATTTTTAGGTGGAGTAGTGCAAAAAGTCCATTAACAATGTTAGGTGAGTCCGTTCTGGTGCATTCTTAAATGGTGATCCTATTTACAGGGTGTGGATGATGCTCCTGACATGCTGGGGTGATGTCACAGACGGTGCAGAGGAACAGGAATTGCCAAATGGTAGGAGAGAAACATTTACAGCCAATGTGGACAAGTTAAACAGTGGATTGCCGAACAGTCATTGAGGGTAGTTGGAGTGAGGCTGGCATGTGTCAAAACGTAGGACCTTGGTCAGAGTAGGGCATGGTGCAGGGACTAGGGCTTCCGGGTACTCTTGCGAGTGAATGTTATCTGTTCCATGTCTTCTTCTTCTGATGTGTGTGTTGCCTGGTGTGTCCTTGTTGTTGTTGGTTGTGAAGGGGCAACACACACCTCAGTGTCAGAAGACATGGAGGCAGACATCCCGGGGGCTGATCCCTGTCCAGTTATGAAGGGCAGTACTGCAGCAAGGAGGGCGTGCTGGTTTTTCAGAATGGCAGCCACATCCCGATGGTAGGCAGCCAGGTCGGCCCTGAGGGGTTCGATGTTGCATTCGTGCACACGCTGACTGGCTTGCTGTTGGAGTTGTTTGGTCAACTGGATGACAGCTGTGCAGATTGCCTTCTGTGTTACTAAAAGTTCCTCCAACAGCGATGTTCTGGCTTGCATTGCAGCTGCCTGATCAGCAGTTGACAGCATGCACGAACGCACCCCCTCAAGGCTGGCTGCCATAGTTTGCATCCCCACCCGCACCTCCTTGGCCAGCTCCCGCTGGACCCCAACGACTGTTCTTTCGAAGCTGGTGCCAGTGTCGTCAGAGTCCTCAGCTGTGTTGGAGCTGGCAGGTCTTACAATTGGGGTGGCGGGTGGTTCTACTGTGGTGGCTGCTTCTTCTTGGCTCCTCCTTGTTACTGAAGGGGGGGTTTGGAGGCTTTCGAGGACCATGTCAATGGTCTCTTGTGTGAGGTTGATGGTCTCGTCATCCATGTCATCAGGGAACTCATGGACAGGCATATCGGCAGGAGATCCGTGTTCCTCTGCAAAGAAACAGGGTACAATTAGTGTGTCTGTGTTGAGATCATTTTGCACTAAGATACAAGCCTTTGGATGCCTTAACTTTGTACTCTGATTTTGTCTTGGTATTTGCTGTCCGTCATAGGGCATTGTTGTAGGCCTATGGCCCACCTGTGTGTCACATGTATGATATGGAGCTATCAGACATGCCTGCCAGGTCATCTCTAGGTGTTGATTTGTAATTATTTCGGAATATGCATTTTTTTGTCCTACTCCTCCCTTGGTGTTTCACTATTGTTATGGAGGGACATTTGTTTGGGTGGGCTCTCATTATCCTACATGTGATTCTTGGCTTTCTAGGCAGCAGGATAGCTAATGGTGTGGGGGACTAAGTTTGACCCACTTGTAAATAACTCTGTCACCCAGATATTCTATTTAGCTCAGACAGACTAGCAGTGCCTCTGGTCTCCCACAACAGAGGAATGTTTAGAAGTCCAAGCCCATGACATCTTTGGGACTTCTCAGGGAAGTGGTGGTCACTCAGGTCCTACACATTTCTATCTTTTCCGGTATGTTCCCATACACAAATGACACAGACAGTATTTGTTTGATATGAAGTTTCATAGTACAACTGACTTGTAGGAATTTAGGTGTGAGCCCCAATAACCAAAACAATACACACAGTTAGAACTGAAATAGTCCGCAGGAGAGTAATACATTGGTACACAGCTATCATGGTGCCTAACAGTTTCTACTCTCCCTCTGCTTGTTCTATATATAGCACAGCATGTTAAGTTTGGAGCTTGGCTGTCTGAATCACAGGGGAGACATCATCCCTCATATCAGAGGAATGGGCTGGGATCTGGTTGTGCATCAGCAGCAAGGCAGGCAGCATCTAGATGTGATTTTCTGTTTGTAAACTCCCCCATGCGTGTCTTGGGACGAGGAAGTGAATTTAAAAGACATATGTCATTGTGATGACAAAGTTTCCCTACGCAGGAATGGCAAACCTTAACCCCTACCACATCTATCATCAACGAACCAGACGGTATCCTTGACTGGGGCACAGAGTGAATATGTTCTGGCAAACTCCAGTGCAGAAGGAGGCAAAACAGGGTGATTTGACTAATTGCCAACACCTTAGGACTGACTATTTGCTACATTAACTGATAGGAAGGGCAATGAGATTCATTTAGTGCAAAGTGCTCTGAGGCACTTAGATGTGAGCAAATGAGTATAAGTACATTCAGGGTAAGATGCACAAAGGCCTCCAGCCTGAGGCTATTGCGCAAAGTATACGTTTCACTTCCCACGCTACACTTTGACTGACTGTGGGTGTTGTGACTGCCCTGCCAGCACACTTGCCACACAGGCCCTGCACCATACACTTTTTATTCACATTGCATGATCTGTACATGTTAGGTGGCATGACCTATGTATGTCAATGTTAGGATGTGGTATGGATGTAAACATTGTTGATGTTTGTATCTGATGGGGTCTCATGTGTGTCTTACTGGATTGGCCTGTTTATCGTATGAATGTCCTATTTTTTGGTTAGACTGTGCAGATGTGTTTCATTGACCAGTTGCCTGTGTCCCCTCGTCAATGTTGTTGTCTGAGCAGTATGACATTTGTGATGTAGCATTGTTAGGCAGGCACGTGAGGGACCCTGACGTATGCAGCATGTGTGTGTCGTTAGTGCTGTGTGGCTCCTATTGCTGTTTACTTATGCTTATGTATGTGTCAGTTATGGACATTCGGCATTTAAGTGTACTGGTACCTTTGTCTTATTTCTAGGAGTAGTTGCAGACGTCATCCTCACCCCCTAATTTAGGTATGTATGTTCCAGGGTGGGGTTCCTGCCATTTGGTACTATAGCTGCCCAGAGATGAGAGGTGTTATTGTCAACTGTGGTGGCAGTTAAGTTGCAGTTGTTGTATTTGCTACTGCATTACAGGTAGGGACCTAGTTGATGGGGAATAGTTTGTGCAAAACAAGTGCCTGGATGTGGATTCAGGGTAGTGTCCTTCCCACCTGTCACTGGTTTCCCTTGGCTCTCTTGTTGTAATTACAGGATGTCCCCGTGGGACTGTAGTGGTGGCAGTATTTTGTCGTGCCCCGGCTATGGTCAGTACTGGGCATTCCCCCCTGCCGTGCCCCTTTCCCCATGCCACTTCATATATGTGCTAAGTTACATGCATTGTGTAGTAGGTATCCCCCCCCTGCTTACAGACCCCATTATTGCATTGTAATTCCCCATGCGACTTACCCTGCATGTGCGTAGTGTCGTGGTAGTCTGCGCTGTCCAGTCCTTGTATCCCTGTGACGATCTCCTCCGGGATGACGGCTGCGACCATCTCCTCCATGTGGTCCAGGGCCTCCTGTTGTGCTGGACTCCCCCCTCCAGTCTGCATTGCTGCCTTCCTGTTCCTGGCCATTTTCTCTTTGGTCCTACGTTTACAGTCATGCCAGCGTTTCTTACACTCGGTGACTGTCCGGCGTTCTTCAACCACACTGTTTATCTTGTCCAAAATTTGTTTCCAGATGGCCTCTCTCCTACTGAGTGGCAATTTTGAGGATATGAAAAGTTGGTGCTGGTGTTCCGTCACCTCTTTCACCAGGATTTCCTGCTCCTCTGCACTGAAGCGACACTTTCTTTTTTTCTTTAACATGACCTGGTTCCTGTATGCTTCCTCCTGGCTGGTTCCTAGGCTGCTCTCATCCTCCTGGGGTCTGTTGGGGCATCTAGGATCCATTTTGGGTCTCCTCTCCTGTAAGTGCAGTTTTCGCGCAAAAATGTCACGCAATAGCGTGAAAAAAAACGTCGTTTTCACGATTGCGCTGTCGTAAATCGACCCACAGTGATTTGCGTCACTTTTACGTGGGTTTCCCTTACGACAGACCAACGCTGTGTGCGTCACGAAATAATGACTCCCACCTGTTGGTTGCGCCGCCGTACGTCAAAGTATAAATTTGACGCCCGAATGGCGCATCCAAATGGCGTTAGACGGCGCAAATTTTTTTGCCGCAAAACTGCGATAGCGCAGTTTTGCGTCAAAAAGTATAAATATGGCCCGGAGTGTTTTAAACAACATTTGGCTTACTTTAGCATACAAGCGAGCAAGTGATATGTATGCTCAAAATTAATGGTTAATGAGCTAGGAAATGCTTCAGAACAGTCGAAAATGTGTTGTTATCAAATGTTCCACCATTCCTATACTTTGTTGTAGTTTATATGCTTTATCACTTTCTAAGCTTAAATAAGCTTAGTGTGATATACGTGCACCCCTAAGGCAGATAATGCTCATATTTGAAACTGGAATAAAGTCAATGAAAACAGCGTTTAAGGGCCGCGGGGAGTGTTTTAAACAACATTTGGCTTACATTAGCATACAAGCGAGCAAGTGATATGTATGCTCAAAATTACTTGTTAATGAGCTAGGAAATGCTTCAGAACAGTTGAAAATGTGCTGTTATCAAATGTACCACCATTCCTATACTTTGTTGTAGTGTATATGCTTTATCACTTTCTAAGCTTAAAGAAGCCTTTGAGTGCGATATACGTGCACCCCTAAGACAGAAAGTGCTCATATTTGAATCTGGAATAGCGTCAATGAAAACTGCGTTTAAATGCAGCAGGGAGTGTTTTAAACAACATTTGGCTTACTTTAGCATACAAGCGAGCAAGTGATATTTATGCTAAAAATTAATGGTTAATGAGCTAGGAAATACTTCAGAACAGTAGAAAATAGGCTGTTATCAAATGTTCCACCATTCCTATACTTTGTTGTAGTTTATATGCTTTATCACTTTCTGAGCTTAAATAAGCCTTTTAAGCGATATAGGTGCACCCCTAAGGCAGATAATACTCATATTTGAAGCTGGATTGAAGTCAATGAAAACTGCGTTTAAATGCCGCGGGGAGTGTTTTAAACAACATTTGCCTTACTTTAGCATACAAGCGAGCAAGTGATATGTATGCTCAAAATTAATGGTTAATGAGCTAGGAAATACTTCAGAACAGTCGAAAATGAGTTGTTATGAAATGTTCCACCATTCCTATACTTTGTTGTAGTTTATATGCTTTATCACTTTCTTAGCTTAAATATTTGAATCTGGATTGAAGTCAATGAAAACTGCGTTTAAATGACGCGGGGAGTGTTTTAAACAACATTTGCCGTACTTTAGCATACAAGCGAGCAAGTGATATGATTGCTCAAAATTAATGGTTAATGAGCTAGGAAATGCTTTAGAACAGTCGAAAATGTGTTGTTATCAAATGTTCCACCATTCCTATACTTTGTTGTAGTTTATATGCTTTATCACTTTCTAAGCTTAAATAAGCCTTTTAGTGCGATATACGTGCACCCCTAAGGCAGATAATGCTCATATTTCAATCTGGAATAAAGTCAATGAAAACAGCGTTTAAGGGCCGCGGGGAGTGTTTTAAACAACATTTGGCTTACTTTAGCATAAAAGCGAGCAAGTGATAGGTATGCTCAAAATTACCTGTTAATGAGCTAGGAAATGCTTCAGAACAGTTGAAATTGTGCAGTTATCAAATGTACCACCATTCCTATACTTTGTGGTAGTTTATATGCTTTATCACTTTCTAAGTTTAAATAAGCCTTTTAGTGCGATATAGGTGCACCCCTAAGGCAGATAATGCTCATATTTGAAGCTGGATTGAAGTCAATGAAAACTGCGTTTAAATGCCGCGGGGAGTGTTTTAAACAACATTTGGCTGGCTTTAGCATGCAAGCGAGCAAGTGATATTTATGCTCAAAATTAATGGTTAATGAGCTAGGAAATACTTCAGAACAGTAGAAAATAGGCTGTTATCAAATGTTCCACCATTCCTATACTTTGTTGTAGTTTATATGCTTTATCACTTTCTAAGCTTAAATAAGCCTTTTAGTGCGATATAGGTGCACCCCTAAGGCAGAAAATACTCATATTTGAAGCTGGATTGAAGCCAATGAAAACTGCGTTTAAATGCCGCGGGGAGTGTTTTAAACAACATTTGCCTTACTTTAGCATAGAAACGAGCAAGTGATATGTATGCTCAAAATTAATGGTTAATGAGCTAGGAAATGCTTCAGAACAGTTGAAAATGAGTTGTTATCAAATGTTCCACCATTCCTATTCTTTGTTGTAGTTTATATGCTTTATCACTTTCTTAGCTTAAATAAGCTTTTTAGAGCGATATACGTGCACCCCTAGGCAGGTAATGCTCATATTTGAATATGGAATATAGTAAATGAAAACAGTGTTTAAAGCCCGCAGGGAGGGGTATGTTTATACTCCGTTTGCACCGAATTAGCGTCGTTTTTTTCGACGCAAATTCGGCGCAAAACTAACGCCATATTTATACTTTGGCGTTAGACGCGTCTAGCGCCAAATTATGGGCAAATAGCGTCATTTTTTATCGTGAACGCCTTCCTTGCGTTAATGAGATGCAAGGAAGGCGTTCCCGTCTAAAAACCGATGCACATAGCGGTGCGTGGTATTTATGCTCCAGGGCAAAAATCACTCCCGCGCGGCAGGCGGCGCCAAAAAATGGCACAAAGCACGAATAGCGTGAAATTTTAACGCCTGGGTCAGGGCAGGCGTTAAAATGGGGCAAACACACCTGTACTTAATCAGAACACACAGAACAAACAACAGAGCAGCAGAGCAGCAGAGCAGTAACAGGGAGACATGGAGGTGCTTTTTCTTCAACGTGCACGTAGACGCAGAGCCCTGCAGCAACAACAGCAGCCACAACAACAACAGCAGGGACCCAAAGACAGCGCAGAAGGCAGGAGAGGATATTCCGCCCACGAACAACCCTGCATGGCCTCAGGGAACGAGATATCATCCAGAGGTACCGGTTGAACTGGCAGGCCATTCAGCAGCTGCTGACAAATATTGAACAGCAATTGGCCCCCACTTTAGTGACTCCACGCACTATCTCAACCGAAACAAAGCTGCTTGCCGTACTTCACCTGCTGGCAAGTGGCTCGTTTCAGACAACTGGTGCCCTGGTTGGTGGAATCTCACAACCATCTTTCTCCGCATTCCTGCCTAAAGTACTGGATGCCATCATTGGACTGACACCTCGCCACATCTGCTTCCCTAACACAGTGCAGAAGCAGCAGGAAACAAAACAGGGGTTCTACGCCATTTGTGGCTTTCCGCACGTCCTTGGTGCAATCGACTGCACACATGTATGCCTTGTGCCACCTGCTGCGAGTGAACACCTCTACCGCAACAGGAAGCACACACATTCCATCAACGTGCAGGCCATAGTCGATCACCAAGGACTGATCAGCAACATTGTGGCTAAATATCCTGGGAGTGTACATGACGCATTCATCTTCCGTCACTGCACCATCAACCAACACTTCCAGGATGGACGGTATGGCAATGGACTACTTGTTGGTAAGGACAAAAATCTACTTATATACTCACTGCACAGAAACCCTCTAGGATAAACAACCCATACACCACAATAGCAACACCTAGACAGGAACACACTGAGGTACTCACATCACTAGCCATGTGTCACAAGTCACCATTGAACCTCTCACACATTTGAATTTACTCCACAGCTTAGTGTGAAGACATTCATGACTGTGGTTGCCTAAATGTCACCTTGCAAATTGGAAGTCTCACAATAACCTGTACACTAATACAATGCATAACTTTTAAGGGATGGGATGGCCTGGCTATGTTCATATGAACGTTTCTAATACCCTTTCATGTTTCAACTCTGCATGGAACTATCATCACACCCCCAGTGAGGACACACGGACACCTGTGTCACAAGTCACAATGCAAGGGAGGGCACACTGTACTTGAGAAACCAATACATCCTGCTGACAAACAGTTAGACAACAAACACTTGCTCAGCCAAGGAAAAAAAACAATGCCAAAGTTTCCATCAACAACCATAGGTTGTCACATTAGTACACAAAATAGTCACAGACAACACAACACAACTACTGCCATCAAAGATACGTACAACAGTGCCTCCTACATCTAATTGATACCATTCTGTGTTTCTCTTTCAGCTGATCAGGGGTATGGCATCCAGCCTTGGCTAATGACACCATATGGGAACCCAAATACTGCTGCTGAGCGGGCATACAATGACGCCCACAAGAGGACCCGCAGCATTGTGGAGAGGACCTTTGGGATCCTAAAGCCAAGGTTCCGCTGCCTTGACATCACTGGCGGAAGCCTACTATACTCCCCAGAGATGGTATGCAAAATCATACTCACTTGTGCCATATTAAACAATATTTGTGTACAAAGGAACATTCCCCTCCTTGAACCGGACCCAGACATGCCTGAGGATGATGATGAGGAGGATGCTGGCCTGCAACAGGAGGGGGAACAACCTAACACCGCAGCAGGAGTGCGTAGGCGCCAACAGCTTGTGAACAATTTTTTTACTTAAGTTATTATAATCACTTGTATTCCACACTTGTAAATAAACACAGATCACAAACACCACATCATGCTTTGGCCTATTCATTTCTGACCACCTTTAGTTTGAAATAGCTGAAGATGAATGTCGTCTCATTGATCAAGAATGCCATTAAAATTCATCACACCAAAAATAAACATCACAACTGTATGCACAGAGGGTAGGATGTGACATGTTACATTACAATACACAGAGCCCAACAAGAGTACAAATGTGACAATTACACATGCCGGATCCAAACAACTGAAACAGTCTCTCATCCAGCCAAAAATTGGAGATCATTTGAAAGTCACATCACACGTGTTCAGAGACAGGGTGGGACCATCCATGTGTACGTGAACATGTCATCAATGGCTTCTCTCAAGTGTATGATGTGAGCAATACACAATTGCAACAACATCAGCTGCCACTAACTCAGGAGGAGACCTTGAAGTTACAGTGACAACATACACACAGACAGGTCATACTGGATCCACATTCCCACACACATGTACACATATGTCATACAACCAACCTAATATTTGAAAGTAGACCATCACAGTTGTGTCCCAGTTTGAACCTAGCAGGAAGATTGTAACATGACACTAAACCAGTTTATGCAGAAAGGGACACAGACAAGCAAAACAATCTTCGCATTATCACATCGTGAACGCTGAGAGTCTTGCAAACTTAGGGGGTCATTCTGACCCTGGCGGTAATTACCGCCATGGCGGAGGTCTGTGGTAGCACCGCCAACAGGCTGGCGGTGCACCGATGGGCATTCTGACCGCGGCGGTTCAGCCGCGGCCAGAAACGGGAAGTCGGCGGTGTACCGCCGACTTCCCACTGCCCTTGAGAATCCGCCATGGGGATTCTGACATCCCCTACCGCCATCCTGTTCCTGGCGGGTCTCCCGCCATGAACAGGATGGCGGTAGGGGGTGCCTCGGGGCCCCTGGGGGCCCCACAAAGAATTTCAGTGTCTGCTTTGCAGACACTGAAATTCGCGACGGGTGCAACTGCACCCGTCGCACCTTCCCACTCCGCCGGCTCCATTCTGAGCCGGCGTCCTCGTGGGAAGGGTGTTTCCCGCTGGGCTGGCGGGCGGACTTTTGGCGGTCGCCCGCCAGCCCAGTGGGAAAGCCAGAATGACCGCTGCGGTCTTTCGGCGGGAACCGCTTGGCGGGCGGCGACCGCCGACCGCCGCGGTCAGAATGACCCCCTTAGTCATATGAAAATGGTATGCAACTTAGCTCCAAATCATCATTACTGCAAACGTCAAATGGGCTAATGAGATGAATGAATGGTCAACAGTCATTCATACCATATGGCCTTACATTCGCCCTCTGCTGCAGGTTTGCCAGGATATGATAAAAATACTCCATGGATACAGTAGCTATTCTGGATGGTCAAATCCTAGGGTGCTGGGGGCCTAACTCCACCTCTACCACCCCCAAAACATACAAGAATCATGTACTTGTGAACTAAACACATGCATAAGGCACATGTGTGGCCTCCATGTCACAAGTCCTACACAAATATGAAACACAAAATCATAATGGGACATGGTCAGCCCCATAAAAACTGAAAGTGACTCTCCCACTCCCTGTTAGGACTACAGATAAAAGCATCCCCATCATAAAGGTGGGGACATTTTGGAGACGGAATACATAATGGTATCAAAAACATCATTTCAAAATAGCCATCAGCAATTACACCAAATATGTTGTCAAATATGGTCAATACATTAGTTAACGTATCCCAAACATCACAGTGTGAAGGCCGTCTATATACATAAAAGTACGGACATTTGTCATATACAAACACAAATGTGTCTCACATCGCACCGTTTTACCATGACAAATCACCTTTCCAAAGCTAAACACATGAAGACATTTGGATAAATTTGCTCCATATTCTACGCATACAGCATGGCCGTCATAATTAGTTCACGTACATGAGTGCACACAATGCAGAGTCAGATACAAATGTATCCAAAAGTGTCTTGATATTTCACCTTGAAATTATTATTTACATCCACAATATTTTTGACTCTGCATCATGTTCACTACTGTACGTGTAAAAAAAACCACGCCCATGATGTATGCGTCGTGAAATTGACGCTACATGCACAATATATTGGTCATTTCATGTACAGTATTAATTATTAATATTGATATCATATTTTTTCACTCCGCATCATGTGCACTACTGTACGTGTAAAAAAAAACACGCCCATTATGTATGCGTCGTGAAATTGACGCTACATGCACAATATATTGGTCATTTCATGTACAGTATTAATTATTAATATTCATATCATATTTTTTCACTCCGCATCATGTGCACCACTGTACGTGTAAAAAAAATGACGCCCATGATGTATGCGTGGTAAAAATGACGCTACATGCACAATATATTGGTCATTTCATGTACAGTATTAATTATTAATATTCATATCATATTTTTTCACTCCGCATCATGTGCACCACTGTACGTGTAAAAAAAACGATGCCCATGATGTATGCGTGGTGAAATTGACGATACATGCACAATATATTGGTCATCTCATGTACAATTTGAAATATTAATATTCATATCATTTTTTTTCACTCCGCATCATGTGCACTACTGTACGTGTAAAAAAAATGACGCCCATGATGTATGCGTGGTAAAAATGACGCTACATGGACAATATGTTGGTCATCTCATGTACAGTATTAATTATTAATATTCATATAATATTTTTTCACTCCGCATCATGTGCACCACAGTACGTGTAAAAAAAACGACGCCCATGATGTATGCGTGGTGAAATTGACGCTACATGCACAATATATTGGTCATCTCATGTACAATTTGAAATATTAATATTCATATCATTTTTTTTCACTCCGCATCATGTGCACTACTGTACGTGTAAAAAAAATGACGCCCATGATGTATGCGTGGTAAAAATGACGCTACATGGACAATATGTTGGTCATCTCATGTACAGAATTAATTATTAATATTCATATCATATTTTTTCACTCCGCATCATGTGCACCACTGTACGTGTAAAAAAAACGACGCCCATGATGTATGCGTGGTGAAATTGACGCTACATGCACAATATATTGGTCATCTCATGTACAATTTGAAATATTAATATTCATATCATATTTTTACACTCCGCATCATGTGCACTGTAATGCGTCAAAAAAATATGACGCACATCTGTGTATGCGTGAAAATATGACGCATTACGCAAAAATAAAAACGGCGGCCATTTTATGCAGGAAGTGATGTAATAGGATATCCTGTTTACCAAATCTGTACTGGGAGTTGACTTTCACTTTCACTTTGCAGTCTCAGAGTTATCTAGACTGTGTGGTTGTGTGAAAGGTGTTGTCCTGTGTTTTACTGCTTTAGTGTCCTGTGTGCCTTCTATTTTGTCTTTGTGTCAATCTTTTATTGTTGTCTAACATTGTCTCAGTCTGTTTAGTGTTATTTTGTCTATACCTGTGATAGTTTGTATTGTCTGTGGGAGTCTGTTGTGGGTAGCATAGTTTGGGGGGTTAGTTGGGCTATTTTTCTCCTTCTTCTTTTTCTTTCACACCTCTACCTTTCCCCATTTCCCACTTTTTCTTTCATTTTTCTTTTGTACTTTTTTACACCTCTCATCATGTCAGGTAGGCCTCGCCTGTCCAGGATGGGTGAGGACGAATTAGGGGGCTTCATATGGCTCGTAAGCCATTTCCTCCCACTGATGCTGGAGGCTGGGGGCCGTGTGATACAGTGGTATCACACGGAGGCGAGGAAAATCCGTTGGGAGAAGGTGCGCCATCACCTGGTCCGGGTCTACGGGAGTCTGAGGAATATACATCAACTCAAGCACCGCTGGGCAGATCTGATCAGCAGGGAACAGGACCTGCTGGACCACCTGGGACTCCGGATTGGTGGCTATGTTGGTGAGTACTAATCAATTACATGGGAATAATAGGAATGTGTGCGTGAACATGTGATGGTTGGTAGCCAATCTGCAAAATAAGTAGCTGACTGCGTGTTATGCTAGGGAAACCTAGGCCCATGGGAATACACATAAATCCCCATTTTTGCTACACATGTACACCCAATTACAGCAGTAAAATGCAACATCTATTTGTATTTTGCTAAGTAGCCCCCTCTCTGCGTCACAAAATGATGCAAATGCTGCGCTACAAAGGTATACATATGTGTCCAAATGTGTATTTGTTGCAGGATGTGTATGAAGACCTATGCTACCAGGCTGATGCCTCATTTTTGCAACACATACCAGATGGCTGTAGCTGCATGGAATGTACTGTTGCATTTGTGTCTGAAAAGCAACACGTGAACTGCTCTATTTGTACTCTACTGGTCATAATGGCCAGTGAGTACGTCATGTAGAAACAACATACCTACATATGTAGACGCCATAGCTAGACCGAAAATTGCAAACACATGATGATGCTACACATGTGTGTTGCCTTCACGTCACATGAAGTTAGTCATGTTGTCCACACATATGTCACATGTGTGTCTGGTTGCTGTGTGTTGAACCTGTCCACATAGCCTGTTTGATTGTGAGTGGTCATGCAGTCCTCATGGAACCAGTTGTGGAATGTTTGTCTCTGGGATGCACATGCTGAGATGTATGGATCACATGATTGTTGGGGCCTACTAATGGAGGATTAACTTGGACGACACATGACTGTCCTGGCCACTGCATGAGTGTAGTAGGGTGTGTCACTGGAGCAGGAGACTCATCCAATGATAATCTAGAATACAAAGTCAGCCAGGCAGGATGAGCATGTGTGAAAGTGTATCATTACCATGTAATATTCACACACTGTCATTGTAACAGAAATTATTTGTCTGTTCACCCAGTCTGAGTATAATCTTCCTTTCATGTTTTACAGGTGGACCAGCCCCGTACACCGTTGGTGAGGTGGCCCATTTTGACGACCCCGATACCTACAGTGAGTGTTGCCTAAGTGCTATTTACATTGTTTGGAAATGAAGCATGATGGATTACTGTGTGTTCAGGATAATTCATGATTTGATGTGCTGGCCGTTCATTGGCTTTGTTGTTTTGGTGTGATATCAAATTGGAATAATGTTTCTGTAAAGCAATACCTAGTCATCTCTCAGATTGAGGGGCAGTAGGTCATTCAATTAGTGCGACAATTGGGAATGGCATGACTCATTTTGAATACACTGGTCAATGTTAGACTTGGTCAGGAACTTGCCATTAACTGAGTCAGCATATCAGACTGACAGTCTCCCAGATAGCTTAGGCACATGGCTTCGATGACAAGTGCTTCTTCCTAGTTGAGGATGGACTGTGTACACTGAAGGTCGGATCTTCCGGGGGCATGTACTTCCACAAGGTGACCTCGAAGTGTGTGTGACTTGAGTGCAATGGCCTAGGTGTTCTGTTGAATCATGTGAATGGGTGTTCTATCTCCTCTGTGTGTGTTGTAAAACATGCCTCACTAATAGTATGTTATGTTGGGCTAAGTCATATCATTTTGACATGTGTGGACCTGGGATGTGACAAGGTTGGGCTGACTCCAACGTGTTGCTAGCCCTTCATAGGTGTTGTGTGTGAAGGCACATGCTTGTTGAACTTTCTGTACACTCCTGGTTGTGCATTGATCATGGGATTGTTGTTTGTTCTTCCCACACCACCCACAAAGACTGGGATGTTACTGTGAAACAGGGTACCTAGGACTGTAGCAACCAGTATGTTACACGTACTTAACACCTTTTGTGACTTGAGTTTGTACCTCGGTCCAGATGTAGCAAAATGTCTACACATTGCAAATAGCATAATTTGATGTTAGTGAGTTGCAAACGTCTGTTTCCTAATCCGAAATGTTTTTGGTGGTCATGTACATATTCACAAAATGCTTTTCTAAATGAAAAAAATAAAGGAGTTTACCAGCCCTACTTGCAAATCACAGTGGTAGGCAATCCCATTTGCTAACGAGTACGTGTTACAAAGTGAGTAGCTGTTATCATCCACTTGAAGTGGATGCTAACCAACTTGCTGACTGGAAGGGGTCCTCATTGTGAACCTTCACCTTTGTGAGTGGACCAAAATACTCCTGCACAAAACAGCCAGTGGTCTAGGGGAGCAATAATTATTGTGTAAATTACGAAAAATCAATTGTTGTGAATTTAAACAAATCGCAGCTCATTTTCCTTTCAGATAAAGGGCTTACACTTGGTGAAAAATAACTTGCTTCATTTAAAAGCAGTCACGTCTATGGAGTTCTGCTGTTCCCAGCAGGCCTCCATCCCCGTGAGTGCCCATAGTTGCTAAGGTGGTGCAAGTTGGAACCCACATCATTGATGTTCATGAGGTGGGATTTAGGGACCCCATAGTGACTCGCAGACGGTGTCAGAGACACCGTTCAGCTTTGCAATTTGCTAGTTGATTTCCCATCAATTCCTACATCTGGCCCATAGTGTCGACATATGATTCATGGCCAGGGGTTCAATCTTAGCACACAACTATTTCGAAATGCCATTGAGTGAGGAGTGTGATTCTTATCACATAGAATGACATATGTAGTGAAGTCAGTATGCGGACGAGCTGGTGCCATAATGTATAATGCCTTAGGTATGAATTGTATGAGTAGTTTAGGGTGATGTCATCCATCATGTAGAGACATGGATATGCTATATGTGATATGCCCTTCAGTATGCATGATTCACATGTACTTCCTCTGAGCCTTCCCGTGAACTATGTTGTAACAATTGCTGCAACCAATACATTGCTAGTAATGGACAAATTACCCATTGTGGTATTCAACCCACTGTAAATTCTATGCTCAATATTTGCCTTTTCTCTTCACAGCTGCAAACCTGAGTGCCGCAGCTCGAAACCAGTTTGAGCGCCGGGCAATGAGGTACAGCCACATCCTGCAGGTGCAGTGTGGGTATCGGAGGATGGCCCGCAGATACAATTCGGAACGGGCCTCCGGGGCGTGGTATGCCACACCACAGGCTCCCCCAACGGTGCCCCCAACAACCCCCGCCACTACATCCACCAGGTCTGGCCAAGTGGACCCAGCAACGGACCAGGCATCCTCATCCAGACCTGGACCCAGCCGTGTGGTGGGAGCAGGGCAGTCCCGTGCCCACACCACTCCACCAACACAATCCAACTCCACTGGCACCCAGACCTGCACTGACCCTCCGATCAACCCAGCGGACTTCCACGCATTGTCAAGGAAATTGGACAGGTTGATTGGAAAAGTTGACACCCTGACGGAGGACATGGCTGAGGTGAAGAAGAAGGTGCGCTCCATCCGGCGAACACTACGGAGGCCAAATCAGTAGACATTTTGCCCTCCAGAACTTTTACCCCTCCCCTCTCACCTCTTTCCTATTTCATACTGTTAGTTGAGTTTGGGGGGTTAGTTATAGGATAAGTGTAGGAAATTAGCTTAGTTAGTGTTAGGTAAGAGGGTGGGGGGTCCTTCTTCTTTATATCTTATCTTTTTGTGTGGGTGGGTGGGTGGGGGGCAATGTTGGGATTCCTGTTTAAAAAAAAAAAAAAAAAAAAAAAAAAGAAATCAATTAAAAAAAAAAATATATATATATATATGTTTGTTTAGGATAGTGTAGTATGTGTGTAGGTTAGTAAGTGTTGTCCTGCATGTGTCTTGTCTCATAATGGTGGGTGGGGGGTTGATGTTTAGATCGTTTCGTTACATGTGTAGAGTAAGTTTAGCTTAGGTTAGTTAGGGACAGTTGTGGGTTAGTAGTAGTCAGGTTAGATTAGTGTAGGTTTATCTTTCCCTTAGTTGCCTCTTTTATTACTTATTGGAAATAAAAATTTTGTTAACCCTTTACCTGATGCGTTAGGTGCTACCTTTTCATGGCCTTGACATCAGTGTAGCAGAAAGTTTTAGTATGACATTTGTGTCCTATGCTCGCTATCCCCAGGCTATTGAGGTTTAACATGCCCGCTACCCGTGTGCTAACTTGGTAAGTATCCACCATGTGGGAGAGCCACCATTGGTAGTGTGCATAGATCATCAAGATTTGGGGTTGGTATGTATCCTACTTCACAAAGAGTGCTTCCAGAGTTGATTTTGTATGTAAATAGATAGGTCGGACAGCATTGTGAAGTTCAGGGAGAGCTTTGTAGATGAGTATTTGTTCACACTCTTGTCTTGTTGCTGTCATTGCTGACCTACATCATGGGTGTACTGCTTGAGCATGACTTTCCTTCATGGTAGTATATGCTGTAAGGGTGATTGATGCAGTGTAATTTGGTTATCATTCCTTTCATTTTACAGCATAATTTCTTGTTTTAGTATTGCAAGGTGCCTACATTTCTCAGCCACAATTAGTTGTCTAGAATAGCTATGGATGGGGCCTCATTCTGTCCAACACAGCATGATTGTGTGTGCTTAGTCCCTACATCAGTTATTTTCCTCAGTCTAGTAAAGCTATGATGCAATCCTGGCCACTGCACAGATGTTTCAGTATACATGAAATCAGGACAGTAGTATAGAGAATCGACATGGTTGCCACACAGCCACTTTGGAGTTATGTACTGCACAGTTGAAGTGTGAAATGACACAGAGACACAATAGGTGTGCAAGTGATATTTATTTTTAGGTGGAGTAGTGCAAAAAGTCCATTAACAATGTTAGGTGAGTCAGTTCTGGTGCATTCTTAAATGGTGATCCTATTTACAGGGTGTGGATGATGCTCCTGACATGCTGGGGTGATGTCACAGACGGTGCAGAGGAACAGGAATTGCCAAATGGTAGGAGAGAAACATTTACAGCCAATGTGGACAAGTTAAACAGTGGATTGCCGAACAGTCATTGAGGGTAGTTGGAGTGAGGCTGGCATGTGTCAAAACGTAGGACCTTGGTCAGAGTAGGGCATGGTGCAGGGACTAGGGCTTCCGGGTACTCTTGCGAGTGAATGTTATCTGTTCCATGTCTTCTTCTTCTGATGTGTGTGTTGCCTGGTGTGTCCTTGTTGTTGTTGGTTGTGAAGGGGCAACACACACCTCAGTGTCAGAAGACATGGAGGCAGACATCCCGGGGGCTGATCCCTGTCCAGTTATGAAGGGCAGTACTGCAGCAAGGAGGGCGTGCTGGTTTTTCAGAATGGCAGCCACATCCCGATGGTAGGCAGCCAGGTCGGCCCTGAGGGGTTCGATGTTGCATTCGTGCACACGCTGACTGGCTTGCTGTTGGAGTTGTTTGGTCAACTGGATGACAGCTGTGCAGATTGCCTTCTGTGTTACTAAAAGTTCCTCCAACAGCGATGTTCTGGCTTGCATTGCAGCTGCCTGATCAGCAGTTGACAGCATGCACGAACGCACCCCCTCAAGGCTGGCTGCCATAGTTTGCATCCCCACCCGCACCTCCTTGGCCAGCTCCCGCTGGACCCCAACGACTGTTCTTTCGAAGCTGGTGCCAGTGTCGTCAGAGTCCTCAGCTGTGTTGGAGCTGGCAGGTCTTACAATTGGGGTGGCGGGTGGTTCTACTGTGGTGGCTGCTTCTTCTTGGCTCCTCCTTGTTACTGAAGGGGGGGTTTGGAGGCTTTTGAGGACCATGTCAATGGTCTCTTGTGTGAGGTTGATGGTCTCGTCATCCATGTCATCAGGGAACTCATGGACAGGCATATCGGCAGGAGATCCGTGTTCCTCTGCAAAGAAACAGGGTACAATTAGTGTGTCTGTGTTGAGATCATTTTGCACTAAGATACAAGCCTTTGGATGCCTTAACTTTGTACTCTGATTTTGTCTTGGTATCTGCTGTCCGTCATAGGGCATTGTTGTAGGCCTATGGCCCACCTGTGTGTCACATGTATGATATGGAGCTATCAGACATGCCTGCCAGGTCATCTCTAGGTGTTGATTTGTAATTATTTCGGAATATGCATTTTTTTGTCCTACTCCTCCCTTGGTGTTTCACTATTGTTATGGAGGGACATTTGTTTGGGTGGGCTCTCATTATCCTACATGTGATTCTTGGCTTTCTAGGCAGCAGGATAGCTAATGGTGTGGGGGACTAAGTTTGACCCACTTGTAAATAACTCTGTCACCCAGATATTCTATTTAGCTCAGACAGACTAGCAGTGCCTCTGGTCTCCCACAACAGAGGAATGTTTAGAAGTCCAAGCCCATGACATCTTTGGGACTTCTCAGGGAAGTGGTGGTCACTCAGGTCCTACACATTTCTATCTTTTCCGGTATGTTCCCATACACAAATGACACAGACAGTATTTGTTTGATATGAAGTTTCATTGTACAACTGACTTGTAGGAATTTAGGTGTGAGCCCCAATAACCAAAACAATACACACAGTTAGAACTGAAATAGTCCGCAGGAGAGTAATACATTGGTACACAGCTATCATGGTGCCTAACAGTTTCTACTCTCCCTCTGCTTGTTCTATATATAGCACAGCATGTTAAGTTTGGAGCTTGGCTGTCTGAATCACAGGGGAGACATCATCCCTCATATCAGAGGAATGGGCTGGGATCTGGTTGTGCATCAGCAGCAAGGCAGGCAGCATCTAGATGTGATTTTCTGTTTGTAAACTCCCCCATGCGTGTCTTGGGACGAGGAAGTGAATTTAAAAGACATATGTCATTGTGATGACAAAGTTTCCCTACGCAGGAATGGCAAACCTTAACCCCTACCACATCTATCATCAACGAACCAGACGGTATCCTTGACTGGGGCACAGAGTGAATATGTTCTGGCAAACTCCAGTGCAGAAGTAGGCAAAACAGGGTGATTTGACTAATTGCCAACACCTTAGGAATGACTATTTGCTACATTAACTGATAGGAAGGGCAATGAGATTCATTTAGTGCAAAGTGCTCTGAGGCACTTAGATGTGAGCAAATGAGTATAAGTACATTCAGGGTAAGATGCACAAAGGCCTCCAGCCTGAGGCTATTGCGCAAAGTATACGTTTCACTTGCCACGCTACACTTTGACTGACTGTGGGTGTTGTGACTGCCCTGCCAGCACACTTGCCTCACAGGCCCTGCACCATACACTTTTTATTCACATTGCATGATCTGTACATGTTAGGTGGCATGACCTATGTATGTCAATGTTAGGATGTGGTATGGATGTAAACATTGTTGATGTTTGTATCTGATGGGGTCTCATGTGTGTCTTACTGGATTGGCCTGTTTATCGTATGAATGTCCTATTTTTTGGTTAGACTGTGCAGATGTGTTTCATTGACCAGTTGCCTGTGTCCCCTCGTCAATGTTGTTGTCTGAGCAGTATGACATTTGTGATGTAGCATTGTTAGGCAGGCACGTGAGGGACCCTGACGTATGCAGCATGTGTGTGTCGTTAGTGCTGTGTGGCTCCTATTGCTGTTTACTTATGCTTATGTATGTGTCAGTTATGGACATTCGGCATTTAAGTGTACTGGTACCTTTGTCTTATTTCTAGGAGTAGTTGCAGATGTCATCCTCACCCCCTAATTTAGGTATGTATGTTCCAGGGTGGGGTTCCTGCCATTTGGTACTATAGCTGCCCAGAGATGAGAGGTGTTATTGTCAACTGTGGTGGCAGTTAAGTTGCAGTTGTTGTATTTGCGACTGCATTACAGGTAGGGACCTAGTTGATGGGGAATAGTTTGTGCAAAAGAAGTGCCTGGATGTGGATTCAGGGTAATGTCCTTCCCACCTGTCACTGGTTTCCCTTGGCTCTCTTGTTGTAATTACAGGATGTCCCCGTGGGACTGTAGTGGTGGCAGTATTTTGTCGTGCCCCGGCTATGGTCAGTACTGGGCATTCCCCCCTGCCGTGCCCCTTTCCCCATGCCACTTCATATATGTGCTAAGTTACATGCATTGTGTAGTAGGTATCCCCCCCCTGCTTACAGTCCCCATTATTGCATTGTAATTCCCCATGCGACTTACCCTGCATGTGCGTAGTGTCGTGGTAGTCTGCGCTGTCCAGTCCTTGTATCCCTGTGACGATCTCCTCCGGGATGACGGCTGCGACCATCTCCTCCATGTGGTCCAGGGCCTCCTGTTGTGCTGGACTCCCCCCTCCAGTCTGCATTGCTGCCTTCCTGTTCCTGGCCATTTTCTCTTTGGTCCTATGTTTACAGTCATGCCAGCGTTTCTTACACTCGGTGACTGTCCGGCGTTCTTCAACCACACTGTTTATCTTGTCCACAATTTGTTTCCAGATGGACTCTCTCCTACTGAGTGGCAATTTTGAGGATATGAAAAGTTGGTGCTGGTGTTCCGTCACCTCTTTCACCAGGATTTCCTGCTCCTCTGCACTGAAGCGACACTTTCTATTTTTCTTTAACATGTCCTGGTTCCTGTATGCTTCCTCCTGGCTGGTTCCTGGTCTGCTCTCATCCTCCTGGGGTCTGTTGGGGCATCTAGGATCCATTTTGGGTCTCCTCTCCTGTAAGTGCAGTTTTCGTGCAAAAATGTCAAGCAATAGCGTGAAAAAAACCGTTGTTTTCACGATTGCGCTGTCGTAAATCGACCCACAGTGATTTGCGTCACTTTTACGTGGGTTTCCCTTACGACAGACCGACGCTGTGTGCGTCACGAAATAATGACTCCCACCTGTTGGTTGCGCCGCCGTACGTCAAAGTATAAATTTGATGCCCGAATGGCGCATCCAAATGGCGTTAGACGGCGCAATTTTTTTTGCCGCAAAACTGCGATAGCGCAGTTTTGCATCAAAAAGTATAAATATGGCCCGAGTGTTTTAAACAACATTTGGCTTACTTTAGCATACAAGCGAGCAAGTGATATGTATGCTCAAAATTAATGGTTAATGAGCTAGGAAATGCTTCAGAACAGTCGAAAATGTGTTGTTATCAAATGTTCCACCATTCCTATACTTTGTTGTAGTTTATATGCTTTATCACTTTCTAAGCTTAAATAAGCTTAGTGCGATATACGTGCACCCCTAAGGCAGATAATGCTCATATTTGAAACTGGAATAAAGTCAATGAAAACAGCGTTTAAGGGCCACGGGGAGTGTTTTAAACAACATTTGGCTTACTTTAGCATACAAGCGAGCAAGTGATATGTATGCTCGAAATTACTTGTTAATGAGCTAGGAAATGCTTCAGAACAGTTGAAAATGTGCTGTTATCAAATGTACCACCATTCCTATACTTTGTTGTAGTGTATATGCTTTATCACTTTCTAAGCTTAAAGAAGCCTTTGAGTGCGATATACGTGCACCCCTAAGACAGAAAGTGCTCATATTTGAATCTGGAATAGCTTCAATGAAAACTGCGTTTAAATGCAGCAGGGAGTGTTTTAAACAACATTTGGCTTACTTTAGCATACAAGCGAGCAAGTGATATTTATGCTAAAAATTAATGGTTAATGAGCTAGGAAATACTTCAGAACAGTTGAAAATAGGCTGTTATCAAATGTTCCACCATTCCTATACTTTGTTGTAGTTTATATTCTTTATCACTTTCTGAGCTTAAATAAGCCTTTTAAGCGATATAGGTGCACCCCATATTTGAAGCTGGATTGAAGTCAATGAAAACTGCGTTTAAATGCCGCGGGGAGTGTTTTAAACAACATTTGCCTTACTTTAGCATACAAGCGAGCAAGTGATATGTATGCTCAAAATTAATGGTTAATGAGCTAGGAAATACTTCAGAACAGTCGAAAATGAGTTGTTATCAAATGTTCCACCATTCCTATACTTTGTTGTAGTTTAAATGCTTTATCACTTTCTTAGCATAAATATTTGAATCTGGATTGAAGTCAATGAAAACTGCGTTTAAATGCCGCGGGGAGTGTTTTAAACAACATTTGCCGTACTTTAGCATAAAAGCGAGCAAGTGATATGATTGCTCAAAATTAATGGTTAATGAGCTAGGAAATGCTTCAGAACAGTAGAAAATATGCTGTTACCAAATGTTCCACCATTCCTATACTTTGTGGTAGTTTATATGCTTTATCACTTTCTAAGCATAAATACTTTTTTTAGTGCGATATTCGTGCACCCCTAAGGCAGATAATGCACATATTTGAATCTGGATTGAAGTCAATGAAAACTGCTTTTAAATGCCGCGGGGAGTGTTTTAAACAACATTTGCGTTACTTTAGCATACAAGCGAGCAAGTGATATGTATGCTCAAAATTAATGGTTAATGAGCTAGGAAATGCTTCAGAACTGTAGAAAATGTGCTGTTATAAAATGTACCACCATTCCTCTACGTTGTTGTAGTTTATATGCTTTATCACTTTCTAAGCTTAAATAAGCCTTTTAGTGTGATATACGTGCACCCCTAAGGCAGATAATACTCATATTTTAATCTGGATTGAAGTAAATGAAAACTGCGTTTAAATGCCGCGGGGAGTGTTTTAAACAACATTTGCCTTACTTTAGCATAGAAGCGAGCAAGTGATATGTATGCTCAAAATTAATGGTTAATGAGCTAGGAAATGCTTCAGAACAGTCGAAAATGAGTTGTTATCAAATGTTCCACCATTCCTATTCTTTGTTGTAGTTTATATGCTTTATCACTTTCTTAGCTTAAATAAGCCTTTTAGTGCGATATACGTCCACCCCTAAGGCAATCTTCATATTTGAATCTGGATTGAAGTCAATGAAAACTGCTTTTAAATGCCGCGGGGAGTGTTTTAAACAACATTTGCGTTACTTTAGCATACAAGCGAGCAAGTGATATGATTGCTCAAAATTAATGGTTAATTATCTAGGAAATGCTTCAGAACAGTAGAAAATATGCTGTGACCAAATGTTGCACCATTCCTATACTTTGTGATAGTTTGTATGCTTTATCACTTTCTAAGATTAAATAAGCTTTTTAGAGCGATATACGTGCACCCCTAGGCAGGTAATATTCATATTTGAATATGGAATATATTAAATGAAAACAGTGTTTAAAGCCCACAGGGAGTGTTTTAAACAACTTTTGGCTTACTTTAGCATACAAGCGAGCAAGTGATATGTATGCTCAAAATTAATGGTTAATGAGCTAGGAAATGCTTCAGAACAGTCGAAAATGAGTTGTTATCAAATGTTCCACCATTCCTATTCTTTGTTGTAGTTTATATGCTTTATCACTTTCTTAGCTTAAATAAGCCTTTTAGTGCGATATACGTCCACCCCTAAGGCAATCTTCATATTTGAATCTGGATTGAAGTCAATGAAAACTGCGTTTAAATGCCGCGGGGAGTGTTTTAAACAACATTTGCATTACTTTAGCATACAAGCGAGCAAGTGATATGATTGCTCAAAATTAATGGTTAATTATCTAGGAAATGCTTCAGAACAGTAGAAAATATGCTGTTACCAAATGTTGCACCATTCCTATACTTTGTGATAGTTTATATGCTTTATCACTTTCTAAGATTAAATCAGCTTTTTAGAGCGATATACGTGCACCTCTAGGCAGGTAATGCTCGTATTTGAATATGGAATATATTAAATGAAAACAGTGTTTAAAGCCCGCAGGGAGTGTTTTAAACAACATTTGGCTTACTTTAGCATACAAGCGAGCAAGTGATATGTATGCTCAAAATTAATGGTTAATGATCTAGGAAATGCTTCAGAACAGTAGAAAATGTGTTGTTATCAAATGTTCCACCATTCCTATACTTTGTGGTAGTTTATATGCTTTATCACTTTCTAAGCATAAATACTTTTTTTAGTGCGATATTCGTGCACCCCTAAGGCAGATAATGCACATATTTGAATCTGGATTGAAGTCAATGAAAACTGCGTTTAAATGCCGCGGGGAGTGTTTTAAACAACATTTGGCTTACTTTAGCATAAAAGCGAGCAAGTGATAGGTATGCTCAAAATTACCTGTTAATGAGCTAGGAAAAGCTTCAGAACAGTTGAAAATGTGCAGTTATCAAATGTACCACCATTCCTATACTTTGTGGTAGTTTATATGCTTTATCACTTTCTAAGCTTAAATAAGCCTTTTAGTGCGATATAGGTGCACCCCTAAGGCAGATAATGCTCATATTTGAAGCTGGATTGAAGTCAATGAAAACCGCGTTTAAATGCCGCGGGGAGTGTTTTAAACAACATTTGGCTTACTTTAGCATAAAAGCGAGCAAGTGATATGTATGCTCAAAATTAATGGTTATTGAGCTAGGAAATGCTTCAGAACAGTCGAAAATGAGTTGTTATCAAATGTTCTACCATTCCTCTACTTTGTTGTAGTTTATATGCTTTATCACTTTCTTAGCTTAAATAAGCCTTTTAGTGCGATATACGTGCACCCCTAAAGCAATCTTGATATTTGAAGCTGGATTGAAGTCAATGAAAACTGCGTTTAAATGCCGCGGGGAGTGTTTTAAACAACATTTGCCTTACTTTAGCATACAAGCGAGCAAGTGATATGATTGCTCAAAATTAATGGTTAATGAGCTAGGAAATGCTTCAGAACAGTAGAAAATATGCTGTTACCAAATGTTCCACCATTCCTATACTTTGTGGTAGTTTATATGCTTTATCATTTTCTAAGATTAAATAAGCTTTTTAGAGCGATATACGTGCACCCCTAGGCAGGTAATGCTCATATTTGAATCTGGAATATAGTAAATGAAAACAGTGTTTAAAGCCCGCAGGGAGTGTTTTAAACAACATTTGGCTTACTTTAGCATACAAGTGAGCAAGTGATATTTATGCTCAAAATTAATGGTTAATGATCTAGGAAATGCTTCAGAACAGTAGAAAATGTGTTGTTATCAAATGTACCACCATTCCTATACTTTGTTGTAGTGTATATGCTTTATCACTTTCTAAGCTTAAAGAAGCCTTTTAGTGCGATATACGTGCACCCCTAAGACAGAAAATGCTCATTTTTGAATCTGGAATAACGTCAATGAAAACTGCGTTTAAATGGCGCGGGGAGTGTTTTAAACAACATATGCCTTACTTTAGCATAGAAGCGAGCAAGTGATATGTATGCTCAAAATTACTTGTTAATGAGCTAGGAAATGCTTCAGAACAGTTAAAAATGTGCTGTTATCAAATGTTCCACCATTCCTCTACTTTGTTGTAGTTTATATGCTTTATCACTTTCTTAGCTTAAATAAGCCTTTTAGTGCGATATACGTGCACCCCTAAGGCAATCTTCATATTTGAACCTAGATTGAAGTCAATGAAAACTGCGTTTAAATGCCACGGGGAGTGTTTTAAACAACGTTTTCCTTACTTTAGCATACAAGCGAGCAAGTGAAATGTATGCTCAAAATTAATGGTTAATGAGCTAGGAAATGCTTCAGAACTGTAGAAAATGTTTTGTTATCAAATGTTCCACCATTCCTCTACGTTGTTGTAGTTTATATGCTTTATCACTTTCTAAGCTTAAATAAGCCTTTTAGTGTGATATACATGCACCCCTAAGGCAGATAATACTCATAATTGAATCTGGAATGAAGTAAATGAAAACAGTGTTTAAAGCCCGCAGGGAGTGTTTTAAACAACATTTAGCTGAAGCATGAAGCATTTCCTAGCTCAATAACCATTAATTTTGAGCATACATATCACTTGCTCGCTTGTATGCTAAAGTATAGCATACAAGCGAGCAAGTGATATGTATGCTCTAAATTAATGGTTATTGAGCTAGGAAATGCTTCAGAACAGTCGAAAATGAGTTGTTATCAAATGTTCTACCATTCCTATACTTTGTTGTAGTTTATATGCTTTATCACTTTCTTAGCTTAAATAAGCCTTTTAGTGCGATATACGTGCACCCCTAAGGCAGACAATACTCATATTTGAATCTGGATTGAAGTCAATGAAAACTGCGTTTAAATGCCGCGGGGAGTGTTTTAAACAACATTTGCCTTACTTTAGCATACAAGCGAGCAAGTGATATGATTGCTCAAAATTAATGGTTAATGATCTAGGAAATGCTTCAGAACAGTAGAAAATGTGTTGTTATCAAATAAACCACCATTCCTATACTTTGTTGTAGTGTATATGCTTTATCACTTTCTAAGCTTAAAGCTTAAAGAAGCCGTTTAGTGCGATATACGTGCACCCCTAAGACAGAAAATGCTCATATTTGAAACTGGAATAAAGTCAATGAAAACAGCGTTTAAATGGCGCGGGGAGTGTTTTAAACAACATTTGGCTTTCTTTAGCATACAAGCGAGCAAGTGATATGTATGCTCAAAATTACTTGTTAATGAGCTAGGAAATGCTTCAGAACAGTTGAAAATGTGCTGTTATCAAATGTACCACCATTCCTATACTTTGTTGTAGTGTATATGCTTTATCACTTTCTAAGCTTAAAGAAGCCTTTGAGTGCGATATACGTGCACCCCTAAGACAGAAAGTGCTCATATTTGAATCTGGAATAGCGTCAATGAAAACTGCGTTTAAATGCAGCAGGGAGTGTATTAAACAACATTTGGCTTACTTTAGCATACAAGCGAGCAAGTGATATTTATGCTAAAAATTAATGGTTAATCAGCTAGGAAATACCTCAGAACAGTAGAAAATAGGCTGTTATCAAATGTTCCGCCATTCCTATACTTTGTTGTAGTTTATATGCTTTATCACTTTCTGAGCTTAAATAAGCCTTTTAAGCGATATAGGTGCACCCCTAAGGCAGATAATACTCATATTTGAAGCTGGATTGAAGTCAATGAAAACTGCGTTTAAATGCCGCGGGGAGTGTTTTAAACAACATTTGCCTTACTTTAGCATACAAGCGAGCAAGTGATATGTATGCTCAAAATTAATGGTTAATGAGCTAGGAAATACTTCAGAACAGTCGAAAATGAGTTGTTATCAAATGTTCCACCATTCCTATACTTTGTTGTAGTTTAAATGCTTTATCATTTTCTTAGCATAAATGTTTGAATCTGGATAGAAGTCAATGAAAACTGCGTTTAAATGCCGCGGGGAGTGTTTTAAACAACATTTGCCGTACTTTAGCATACAAGCGAGCAAGTGGTATGATTGCTCAAAATTAATGGTTAATGAGCTAGGAAATGCTTCAGAACAGTAGAAAATATGCTGTTACCAAATGTTCCACCATTCCTATACTTTGTGGTAGTTTATATGCTTTATCATTTTCTAAGATTAAATACGCTTTTTCGAGCGATATACGTGCACCCCTAGGCAGGTAATGCTCATATTAGAATCTGGAATATAGTAAATGAAAACAGTGTTTAAAGCCCGCAGGGAGTGTTTTAAACAACATTTGGCTTACTTTAGCATACAAGCGAGCAAGTGATATGTATGCTCAAAATTAATGGTTAATGATCTAGGAAATGCTTCAGAACAGTAGAAAATGTGTTGTTATCAAATGTTCCACCATTCCTAAACTTTGTGGTAGTTTATATGCTTTATCACTTTCTAAGCATAAATACTTTTTTTAGTGCGATATTCGTGCACCCCTAAGGCAGATAATGCACATATTTGAATCTGGATTGAAGTCAATGAAAACTGCGTTTAAATGCCGTGGGGAGTGTTTTAAACAACATTTGGCTTACTTTAGCATAAAAGCGAGCAAGTGATAGGTATGCTCAAAATTACCTATTAATGAGCTAGGAAAAGCTTCAGAACAGTTGAAAATGTGCAGTTATCAAATGTACCACCATTCCTATACTTTGTGGTAGTTTATATGCTTTATCACTTTCTATGCTTAAATAAGCCTTTTAGTGCGATATAGGTGCACCCCTAAAGCAGATAATGCTCATATTTGAAGCTGGATTGAAGTCAATGAAAACTGCGTTTAAATGCCGCGGGAGTGTTTTAAACATCATTTGGCTTACTTTAGCATAAAAGCGAGCAAGTGATATGTATGCTCAAATTAATGGTTAATGAGCTAGGAAATGCTTCAGAACTGTAGAAAATGTGTTGTTATCAAATGTTCCACCATTCCTCTACGTTGTTGTAGTTTATATGCTTTATCACTTTCTAAGCTTAAATAAGCCTTTTAGTGTGATATACGTGCACCCCTAAGGCAGATAATACTCATAATTGAATCTGGAATGAAGTTTATTAAAACAGTGTTTAAAGCCCGAGGGAGTGTTTTAAACAACATTTAGCTTACTTTAGCATACAATCGAGCAAGTGATATGTATGCTCAAAATTACTGGTTAATGAGCTAGGAAATGCTTCAGAACAGTTGAAAATGTGCTGTTATCAAATGTACCACCATTCCTCTACATTGTTGTAGTTTATATGCTTTATCACTTTCTATGCTTAAATAAGCCTTTTAGTGCGATATAGGTGCACCCCTAAAGCAGATAATACTCATAATTGAATCTGGAATGAAGTTTATGAAAACAGTGTTTAAATGCCGTGGGGAGTGTTTTAAACAACATTTGGCTTACTTTAGCATACAAGCGAGCAAGTGATATGTATGCTCAAAATTACTTGTTAATGAGCTAGGAAATGCTTCAGAACAGTCGAAAATGAGTTGTTATCAAATGTTCTACCATTCCTATACTTTGTTGTAGTTTATATGCTTTATCACTTTCTTAGCTTAAATAAGCCTTTTAGTGCGATATACGTGCACCCCTAAGGCAGATAATACTCATATTTGAATCTGGATTGAAGTCAATGAAAA
Source organism: Pleurodeles waltl (assembly GCF_031143425.1). Classification (NCBI taxonomy): domain Eukaryota; kingdom Metazoa; phylum Chordata; class Amphibia; order Caudata; family Salamandridae; genus Pleurodeles; species Pleurodeles waltl. The sequence goes on from NW_027150068.1 coordinate 108,215, forward strand.
CTGCGTTTAAATGCCGCGGGGAGTGTTTTAAACAACATTTGCCTTACTTTAGCATACAAGCGAGCAAGTGATATGATTGCTCAAAATTAATGGTTAATGATCTAGGAAATGCTTCAGAACAGTAGAAAATGTGTTGTTATCAAATGTACCACCATTCCTATACTTTGTTGTAGTGTATATGCTTTATCACTTTCTAAGCTTAAAGCTTAAAGAAGCCGTTTAGTGCGATATACGTGCACCCCTAAGACAGAAAATGCTCATATTTGAAACTGGAATAAAGTAAATGAAAACAGCGTTTAAATGGCGCGGGGAGTGTTTTAAACAACATTTGGCTTACTTTAGCATACAAGCGAGCAAGTGATATGTATGCTCAAAATTACTGGTTAATGAGCTAGGAAATGCTTCAGAACAGTTGAAAATGTGCTGTTATCAAATGTACCACCATTCCTCTACATTGTTGTAGTTTATATGCTTTATCACTTTCTATGCTTAAATAAGCCTTTTAGTGCGATATAGGTGCACCCCTAAAGCAGATAATACTCATAATTGAATCTGGAATGAAGTTTATGAAAACAGTGTTTAAATGCCGCGGGGAGTGTTTTAAACAACATTTGGCTTACTTTAGCATACAAGCGAGCAAGTGATATGTATGCTCAAAATTACTTGTTAATGAGCTAGGAAATGCTTCAGAACAGTTGAAAATGTGCTGTTATCAAATGTTCCACCATTCCTCTACTTTGTTGTAGTTTATTTGCTTTATCACTTTCTTAGCTTAAATAAGCCTTTTAGTGCGATATACGTGCACCCCTAAGGCAATCTTCATATTTGAACCTAGATTGAAGTCAATGAAAACTGCGTTTAAATGCCGCGGGGAGTGTTTTAAACAACGTTTGCCTTACTTTAGCATACAAGCGAGCAAGTGATATGATTGCTCAAAATTAATGGTTAATGATCTAGGAAATGCTTCAGAACAGTAGAAAATGTGTTGTTATCAAATGTTCCACCATTCCTATACTTTGTGGTAGTTTATATGCTTTATCACTTTCTAAGCATAAATACTTTTTTTAGTGCGATATTCGTGCACCCCTAAGGCAGATAATGCACATATTTGAATCTGGATTGAAGTCAATGAAAACTGCGTTTAAATGCCGCGGGGAGTGTTTTAAACAACATTTGGCTTACTTTAGCATAAAAGCGAGCAAGTGATAGGTATGCTCAAAATTACCTGTTAATGAGCTAGGAAAAGCTTCAGAACAGTTGAAAATGTGCAGTTATCAAATGTACCACCATTCCTATACTTTGTGGTAGTTTATATGCTTTATCAATTTCTAAGCTTAAATAAGCCTTTTAGTGCGATATAGGTGCACCCCTAAAGCAGATAATGCTCATATTTGAAGCTGGATTGAAGTCAATGAAAACTGCGTTTAAATGCCGCGGGGAGTGTTTTAAACAACATTTGGCTTACTTTAGCATAAAAGCGAGCAAGTGATATGTATGCTCAAAATTAATGGTTAATGAGCTAGGAAATGCTTCAGAACTGTAGAAAATGTGCTGTTATAAAATGTACCACCATTCCTCTACGTTGTTGTGTTTATATGCTTTATCACTTTCTAAGCTTAAATAAGCCTTTTAGTGTGATATACGTGCACCCCTAAGGCAGATAATACTCATATTTTAATCTGGATTGAAGTAAATGAAAACTGCGTTTAAATGCCGCGGGGAGTGTTTTAAACAACATTTGCCTTACTTTAGCATAGAAGCGAGCAAGTGAAATGTATGCTCAAAATTAATGGTTAATGAGCTAGGAAATGCTTCAGAACAGTCGAAAATGAGTTGTTATCAAATGTTCCACCATTCCTATTCTTTGTTGTAGTTTATATGCTTTATCACTTTCTTAGCTTAAATAAGCCTTTTAGTGCGATATACGTCCACCCCTAAGGCAATCTTCATATTTGAATCTGGATTGAAGTCAATGAAAACTGCGTTTAAATGCCGCGGGGAGTGTTTTAAACAACATTTGCGTTACTTTAGCATACAAGCGAGCAAGTGATATGATTGCTCAAAATTAATGGTTAATTATCTAGGAAATGCTTCAGAACAGTAGAAAATATGCTGTGACCAAATGTTGCACCATTCCTATACTTTGTGATAGTTTGTATGCTTTATCACTTTCTAAGATTAAATAAGCTTTTTAGAGCGATATACGTGCACCCCTAGGCAGGTAATATTCATATTTGAATATGGAATATATTAAATGAAAACAGTGTTTAAAGCCCGCAGGGAGTGTTTTAAACAACTTTTGGCTTACTTTAGCATACAAGCGAGCAAGTGATATGTATGCTCAAAATTTATGGTTAATGAGCTAGGAAATGCTTCAGAACAGTCGAAAATGAGTTGTTATCAAATGTTCCACCATTCCTATTCTTTGTTGTAGTTTATATGCTTTATCACTTTCTTAGCTTAAATAAGCCTTTTAGTGCGATATACGTCCACCCCTAAGGCAATCTTCATATTTGAATCTGGATTGAAGTCAATGAAAACTGCGTTTAAATGCCGCGGGGAGTGTTTTAAACAACATTTGCGTTACTTTAGCATACAAGCGAGCAAGTGATATGATTGCTCAAAATTAATGGTTAATTATCTAGGAAATGCTTCAGAACAGTAGAAAATATGCTGTTACCAAATGTTGCACCATTCCTATACTTTGTGATAGTTTATATGCTTTATCACTTTCTAAGATTAAATCAGCTTTTAGAGCGATATACGTGCACCTCTAGGCAGGTAATGCTCGTATTTGAATATGGAATATATTAAATGAAAACAGTGTTTAAAGCCCGCAGGGAGTGTTTTAAACAACATTTGGCTTACTTTAGCATACAAGCGAGCAAGTGATATGTATGCTCAAAATTAATGGTTAATGATCTAGGAAATGCTTCAGAACAGTAGAAAATGTGTTGTTATCAAATGTTCCACCATTCCTATACTTTGTGGTAGTTTATATGCTTTATCACTTTCTAAGCATAAATACTTTTTTAGTGCGATATTCGTGCACCCCTAAGGCAGATAATGCACATATTTGAATCTGGATTGAGTCAATGAAAACTGCGTTTAAATGCCGCGGGGAGTGTTTTAAACAACATTTGGCTTACTTTAGCATAAAAGCGAGCAAGTGATAGGTATGCTCAAAATTACCTGTTAATGAGCTAGGAAAAGCTTCAGAACAGTTGAAAATGTGCAGTTATCAAATGTACCACCATTCCTATACTTTGTGGTAGTTTATATGCTTTATCACTTTCTAAGCTTAAATAAGCCTTTTAGTGCGATATAGGTGCACCCCTAAGGCAGATAATGCTCATATTTGAAGCTGGATTGAAGTCAATGAAAACTGCGTTTAAATGCCGCGGGGAGTGTTTTAAACAACATTTGGCTTACTTTAGCATAAAAGCGAGCAAGTGATATGTATGCTCAAAATTAATGGTTATTGAGCTAGGAAATGCTTCAGAACAGTCGAAAATGAGTTGTTATCAAATGTTCTACCATTCTCTACTTTGTTGTAGTTTATATGCTTTATCACTTTCTTAGCTTAAATAAGCCTTTTAGTGCGATATACGTGCACCCCTAAGGCAATCTTCATATTTGAAGCTGGATTGAAGTCAATGAAAACTGCGTTTAAATGCCGCGGGGAGTGTTTTAAACAACATTTGCCTTACTTTAGCATACAAGCGAGCAAGTGAAATGATTGCTCAAAATTAATGGTTAATGAGCTAGGAAATGCTTCAGAACAGTAGAAAATATGCTGTTAACCAAATGTTCCACCATTCCTATACTTTGTGGTAGTTTATATGCTTTATCATTTTCTAAGCTTAAAGAAGCCTTTTAGTGCGATATACGTGCACCCCTAAGACAGAAAATGCTCATTTTTGAATCTGGAATAACGTCAATGAAAACTGCGTTTAAATGGCGCGGGGAGTGTTTTAAACAACATATGCCTTACTTTAGCATAGAAGCGAGCAAGTGATATGTATGCTCAAAATTACTTGTTAATGAGCTAGGAAATGCTTCAGAACAGTTGAAAATGTGCTGTTATCAAATGTTCCACCATTCCTCTACTTTGATGTAGTTTATATGCTTTATCACTTTCTTAGCTTAAATAAGCCTTTTAGTGCGATATACGTGCACCCCTAAGGCAATCTTCATATTTGAACCTAGATTGAAGTCAATGAAAACTGCGTTTAAATGCCGCGGGGAGTGTTTTAAACAACGTTTGCCTTACTTTAGCATACAAGCGAGCAAGTGATATGTATGCTCAAAATTAATGGTTAATGAGCTAGGAAATGCTTCAGAACTGTAGAAAATGTTTTGTTATCAAATGTTCCACAATTCCTCTACGTTGTTGTAGTTTATATGCTTTATCACTTTCTAAGCTTAAATAAGCTTTTAGTGTGATATACGTGCACCCCTAAGGCAGATAATACTCATAATTGAATCTGGAATGAAGTAAATGAAAACAGTGTTTAAAGCCCGCAGGGAGTGTTTTAAACAACATTTAGCTGAAGCATGAAGCATTTCCTAGCTCAATAACCATTAATTTTGAGCATACATATCACTTGCTCGCTTGTATGCTAAAGTATAGCATACAAGCGAGCAAGTGATATGTATGCTCAAAATTAATGGTTATTGAGCTAGGAAATGCTTCAGAACAGTCGAAAATGAGTTGTTATCAAATGTTCTACCATTCCTATACTTTGTTGTAGTTTATATGCTTTATCACTTTCTTAGCTTAAATAAGCCTTTTAGTGCGATATACGTGCACCCCTAAGGCAGATAATACTCATATTTGAATCTGGATTGAAGTCAATGAAAACTGCGTTTAAATGCCGCGGGGAGTGTTTTAAACAACATTTGCCTTACTTTAGCATACAAGCGAGCAAGTGATATGATTGCTCAAAATTAATGGTTAATGATCTAGGAAATGCTTCAGAACAGTAGAAAATGTGTTGTTATCAAATGTACCACCATTCCTATACTTTGTTGTAGTGTATATGCTTTATCACTTTCTAAGCTTAAAGCTTAAAGAAGCCGTTTAGTGCGATATACGTGCACCCCTAAGACAGAAAATGCTCATATTTGAAACTGGAATAAAGTCAATGAAAACAGCGTTTAAATGGCGCGGGGAGTGTTTTAAACAACATTTGGCTTACTTTAGCATACAAGCGAGCAAGTGATATGTATGCTCAAAATTACTTGTTAATGAGCTAGGAAATGCTTCAGAACAGTTGAAAATGTGCTGTTATCAAATGTACGACCATTCCTATACTTTGTTGTAGTGTATATGCTTTATCACTTTCTAAGCTTAAAGAAGCCTTTGAGTGCGATATACGTGCACCCCTAAAACAGAAAGTGCTCATATTTTAATCTGGAATAGCGTCAATGAAAACTGCGTTTAAATGCAGCAGGAGTGTTTTAAACAACATTTAGCTTACTTTAGCATACAAGCGAGCAAGTGATATTTATGCTAAAAATTAATGGTTAATGAGCTAGGAAATACCTCAGAACAGTAGAAAATAGGCTGTTATCAAATGTTCCGCCATTCCTATACTTTGTTGTAGTTTATATGCTTTATCACTTTCTGAGCTTAAATAAGCCTTTTAAGCGATATAGGTGCACCCCTAAGGCAGATAATACTCATATTTGAAGCTGGATTGAAGTCAATGAAAACTGCGTTTAAATGCCGCGGGGAGTGTTTTAAACAACATTTGCCTTACTTTAGCATACAAGCGAGCAAGTGATATGTATGCTCAAAATTAATGGTTAATGAGCTAGGAAATACTTCAGAACAGTCGAAAATGAGTTGTTTATCAAATGTTCCACCATTCCTATACTTTGTTGTAGTTTAAATGCTTTATCACTTTCTTAGCATAAATATTTGAATCTGGATAGAAGTCAATGAAAACTGCGTTTAAATGCCGCGGGGAGTGTTTTAAACAACATTTGCCGTACTTTAGCATACAAGCGAGCAAGTGGTATGATTGCTCAAAATTAATGGTTAATGAGCTAGGAAATGCTTCAGAACAGTAGAAAATATGCTGTTACCAAATGTTCCACCATTCCTATACTTTGTGGTAGTTTATATGCTTTATCATTTTCTAAGATTAAATACGCTTTTTCGAGCGATATACGTGCACCCCTAGGCAGGTAATGCTCATATTAGGATCTGGAATATAGTAAATGAAAACAGTGTTTAAAGCCCGCAGGGAGTGTTTTAAACAACATTTGGCTTACTTTAGCATACAAGCGAGCAAGTGATATGTATGCTCAAAATTAATGGTTAATGATCTAGGAAATGCTTCAGAACAGTAGAAAATGTGTTGTTATCAAATGTTCCACCATTCCTAAACTTTGTGGTAGTTTATATGCTTTATCACTTTCTAAGCATAAATACTTTTTTTAGTGCGATATTCGTGCACCCCTAAGGCAGATAATGCACATATTTGAATCTGGATTGAAGTCAATGAAAACTGCGTTTAAATGCCGTGGGGAGTGTTTTAAACAACATTTGGCTTACTTTAGCATAAAAGTGAGCAAGTGATAGGTATGCTCAAAATTACCTATTAATGAGCTAGGAAAAGCTTCAGAACAGTTGAAAATGTGCAGTTATCAAATGTACCACCATTCCTATACTTTGTGGTAGTTTATATGCTTTATCACTTTCTATGCTTAAATAAGCCTTTTAGTGCGATATAGGTGCACCCCTAAAGCAGATAATGCTCATATTTGAAGCTGGATTGAAGTCAATGAAAACTGCGTTTAAATGCCGCGGGGAGTGTTTTAAACATCATTTGGCTTACTTTAGCATAAAAGCGAGCAAGTGATATGTATGCTCAAAATTAATGGTTAATGAGCTAGGAAATGCTTCAGAACTGTAGAAAATGTGTTGTTATCAAATGTTCCACCATTCCTCTACGTTGTTGTAGTTTATATGCTTTATCACTTTCTAAGCTTAAATAAGCCTTTTAGTGTGATATACGTGCACCCCTAAGGCAGATAATACTCATAATTGAATCTGGAATGAAGTTTATGAAAACAGTGTTTAAAGCCCGAGGGAGTGTTTTAAACAACATTTAGCTTACTTTAGCATACAAGCGAGCAAGTGATATGTATGCTCAGAATTACTGGTTAATGAGCTAGGAAATGCTTCAGAACAGTTGAAAATGTGCTGTTATCAAATGTACCACCATTCCTCTACGTTGTTGTAGTTTATATGCTTTATCACTTTCTATGCTTAAATAAGCCTTTTAGTGCGATATAGGTGCACCCCTAAAGCAGATAATACTCATAATTGAATCTGGAATGAAGTTTATGAAAACAGTGTTTAAATGCCGCGGGGAGTGTTTTAAACAACATTTGGCTTACTTTAGCATACAAGCGAGCAAGTGATATGTATGCTCAAAATTACTTGTTAATGAGCTAGGAAATGCTTCAGAACAGTTGAAAATGTGCTGTTATCAAATGTTCCACCATTCCTCTACTTTGTTGTAATTTATATGCTTTATCACTTTCTTAGCTTAAATAAGCCTTTTAGTGCGATATACGTGCACCCCTAAGGCAATCTTCATATTTGAACCTAGATTGAAGTCAATGAAAACTGCGTTTAAATGCCGCGGGGAGTGTTTTAAACAACATTTGCATTACTTTAGCATACAAGCGAGCAAGTGATATGATTGCTCAAAATTAATGGTTAATTATCTAGGAAATGCTTCAGAACAGTAGAAAATATGCTGTGACCAAATGTTGCACCATTCCTATACTTTGTGATAGTTTGTATGCTTTATCACTTTCTAAGATTAAATAAGCTTTTTAGAGCGATATACGTGCACCCCCTAGGCAGGTAATATTCATATTTGAATATGGAATATATTAAATGAAAACAGTGTTTAAAGCCCACAGGGAGTGTTTTAAACAACTTTTGGCTTACTTTAGCATACAAGCGAGCAAGTGATATGTATGCTCAAAATTAATGGTTAATGAGCTAGGAAATGCTTCAGAACAGTCGAAAATGAGTTGTTATCAAATGTTCCACCATTCCTATTCTTTGTTGTAGTTTATATGCTTTATCACTTTCTTAGCTTAAATAAGCCTTTTAGTGCGATATACGTCCACCCCTAAGGCAATCTTCATATTTGAATCTGGATTGAAGTCAATGAAAACTGCGTTTAAATGCCGCGGGGAGTGTTTTAAACAACATTTGCATTACTTTAGCATACAAGCGAGCAAGTGATATGATTGCTCAAAATTAATGGTTAATTATCTAGGAAATGCTTCAGAACAGTAGAAAATATGCTGTTACCAAATGTTGCACCATTCCTATACTTTGTGATAGTTTATATGCTTTATCACTTTCTAAGATTAAATCAGCTTTTTAGAGCGATATACGTGCACCTCTAGGCAGGTAATGCTCGTATTTGAATATGGAATATATTAAATGAAAACAGTGTTTAAAGCCCGCAGGGAGTGTTTTAAACAACATTTGGCTTACTTTAGCATACAAGCGAGCAAGTGATATGTATGCTCAAAATTAATGGTTAATGATCTAGGAAATGCTTCAGAACAGTAGAAAATGTGTTGTTATCAAATGTTCCACCATTCCTATACTTTGTGGTAGTTTATATGCTTTATCACTTTCTAAGCATAAATACTTTTTTTAGTGCGATATTCGTGCACCCCTAAGGCAGATAATGCACATATTTGAATCTGGATTGAAGTCAATGAAAACTGCGTTTAAATGCCGCGGGGAGTGTTTTAAACAACATTTGGCTTACTTTAGCATAAAAGCGAGCAAGTGATAGGTATGCTCAAAATTACCTGTTAATGAGCTAGGAAAAGCTTCAGAACAGTTGAAAATGTGCAGTTATCAAATGTACCACCATTCCTATACTTTGTGGTAGTTTATATGCTTTATCACTTTCTAAGCTTAAATAAGCCTTTTAGTGCGATATAGGTGCACCCCTAAGGCAGATAATGCTCATATTTGAAGCTGGATTGAAGTCAATGAAAACCGCGTTTAAATGCCGCGGGGAGTGTTTTAAACAACATTTGGCTTACTTTAGCATAAAAGCGAGCAAGTGATATGTATGCTCAAAATTAATGGTTATTGAGCTAGGAAATGCTTCAGAACAGTCGAAAATGAGTTGTTATCAAATGTTCTACCATTCCTCTACTTTGTTGTAGTTTATATGCTTTATCACTTTCTTAGCTTAAATAAGCCTTTTAGTGCGATATACGTGCACCCCTAAAGCAATCTTGATATTTGAAGCTGGATTGAAGTCAATGAAAACTGCGTTTAAATGCCGCGGGGAGTGTTTTAAACAACATTTGCCTTACTTTAGCATACAAGCGAGCAAGTGATATGATTGCTCAAAATTAATGGTTAATGAGCTAGGAAATGCTTCAGAACAGTAGAAAATATGCTGTTACCAAATGTTCCACCATTCCTATACTTTGTGGTAGTTTATATGCTTTATCATTTTCTAAGATTAAATAAGCTTTTTAGAGCGATATACGTGCACCCTAGGCAGGTAATGCTCATATTTGAATCTGGAATATAGTAAATGAAAACAGTGTTTAAAGCCCGCAGGGAGTGTTTTAAACAACATTTGGCTTACTTTAGCATACAAGTGAGCAAGTGATATTTATGCTCAAAATTAATGGTTAATGATCTAGGAAATGCTTCAGAACAGTAGAAAATGTGTTGTTATCAAATGTACCACCATTCCTATACTTTGTTGTAGTGTATATGCTTTATCACTTTCTAAGCTTAAAGAAGCCTTTTAGTGCGATATACGTGCACCCCTAAGACAGAAAATGCTCATTTTTGAATCTGGAATAACGTCAATGAAAACTGCGTTTAAATGGCGCGGGGAGTGTTTTAAACAACATATGCCTTACTTTAGCATAGAAGCGAGCAAGTGATATGTATGCTCAAAATTACTTGTTAATGAGCTAGGAAATGCTTCAGAACAGTTAAAAATGTGCTGTTATCAAATGTTCCACCATTCCTCTACTTTGTTGTAGTTTATATGCTTTATCACTTTCTTAGCTTAAATAAGCCTTTTAGTGCGATATACGTGCACCCCTAAGGCAATCTTCATATTTGAACCTAGATTGAAGTCAATGAAAACTGCGTTTAAATGCCACGGGGAGTGTTTTAAACAACGTTTTCCTTACTTTAGCATACAAGCGAGCAAGTGAAATGTATGCTCAAAATTAATGGTTAATGAGCTAGGAAATGCTTCAGAACTGTAGAAAATGTTTTGTTATCAAATGTTCCACCATTCCTCTACGTTGTTGTAGTTTATATGCTTTATCACTTTCTAAGCTTAAATAAGCCTTTTAGTGTGATATACATGCACCCCTAAGGCAGATAATACTCATAATTGAATCTGGAATGAAGTAAATGAAAACAGTGTTTAAAGCCCGCAGGGAGTGTTTTAAACAACATTTAGCTGAAGCATGAAGCATTTCCTAGCTCAATAACCATTAATTTTGAGCATACATATCACTTGCTCGCTTGTATGCTAAAGTATAGCATACAAGCGAGCAAGTGATATGTATGCTCTAAATTAATGGTTATTGAGCTAGGAAATGCTTCAGAACAGTCGAAAATGAGTTGTTATCAAATGTTCTACCATTCCTATACTTTGTTGTAGTTTATATGCTTTATCACTTTCTTAGCTTAAATAAGCCTTTTAGTGCGATATACGTGCACCCCTAAGGCAGACAATACTCATATTTGAATCTGGATTGAAGTCAATGAAAACTGCGTTTAAATGCCGCGGGGAGTGTTTTAAACAACATTTGCCTTACTTTAGCATACAAGCGAGCAAGTGATATGATTGCTCAAAATTAATGGTTAATGATCTAGGAAATGCTTCAGAACAGTAGAAAATGTGTTGTTATCAAATAAACCACCATTCCTATACTTTGTTGTAGTGTATATGCTTTATCACTTTCTAAGCTTAAAGCTTAAAGAAGCCGTTTAGTGCGATATACGTGCACCCCTAAGACAGAAAATGCTCATATTTGAAACTGGAATAAAGTCAATGAAAACAGCGTTTAAATGGCGCGGGGAGTGTTTTAAACAACATTTGGCTTTCTTTAGCATACAAGCGAGCAAGTGATATGTATGCTCAAAATTACTTGTTAATGAGCTAGGAAATGCTTCAGAACAGTTGAAAATGTGCTGTTATCAAATGTACCACCATTCCTATACTTTGTTGTAGTGTATATGCTTTATCACTTTCTAAGCTTAAAGAAGCCTTTGAGTGCGATATACGTGCACCCCTAAGACAGAAAGTGCTCATATTTGAATCTGGAATAGCGTCAATGAAAACTGCGTTTAAATGCAGCAGGGAGTGTATTAAACAACATTTGGCTTACTTTAGCATACAAGCGAGCAAGTGATATTTATGCTAAAAATTAATGGTTAATCAGCTAGGAAATACCTCAGAACAGTAGAAAATAGGCTGTTATCAAATGTTCCGCCATTCCTATACTTTGTTGTAGTTTATATGCTTTATCACTTTCTGAGCTTAAATAAGCCTTTTAAGCGATATAGGTGCACCCCTAAGGCAGATAATACTCATATTTGAAGCTGGATTGAAGTCAATGAAAACTGCGTTTAAATGCCGCGGGGAGTGTTTTAAACAACATTTGCCTTACTTTAGCATACAAGCGAGCAAGTGATATGTATGCTCAAAATTAATGGTTAATGAGCTAGGAAATACTTCAGAACAGTCGAAAATGAGTTGTTATCAAATGTTCCACCATTCCTATACTTTGTTGTAGTTTAAATGCTTTATCATTTTCTTAGCATAAATGTTTGAATCTGGATAGAAGTCAATGAAAACTGCGTTTAAATGCCGCGGGGAGTGTTTTAAACAACATTTGCCGTACTTTAGCATACAAGCGAGCAAGTGGTATGATTGCTCAAAATTAATGGTTAATGAGCTAGGAAATGCTTCAGAACAGTAGAAAATATGCTGTTACCAAATGTTCCACCATTCCTATACTTTGTGGTAGTTTATATGCTTTATCATTTTCTAAGATTAAATACGCTTTTTCGAGCGATATACGTGCACCCCTAGGCAGGTAATGCTCATATTAGAATCTGGAATATAGTAAATGAAAACAGTGTTTAAAGCCCGCAGGGAGTGTTTTAAACAACATTTGGCTTACTTTAGCATACAAGCGAGCAAGTGATATGTATGCTCAAAATTAATGGTTAATGATCTAGGAAATGCTTCAGAACAGTAGAAAATGTGTTGTTATCAAATGTTCCACCATTCCTAAACTTTGTGGTAGTTTATATGCTTTATCACTTTCTAAGCATAAATACTTTTTTTAGTGCGATATTCGTGCACCCCTAAGGCAGATAATGCACATATTTGAATCTGGATTGAAGTCAATGAAAACTGCGTTTAAATGCCGTGGGGAGTGTTTTAAACAACATTTGGCTTACTTTAGCATAAAAGCGAGCAAGTGATAGGTATGCTCAAAATTACCTATTAATGAGCTAGGAAAAGCTTCAGAACAGTTGAAAATGTGCAGTTATCAAATGTACCACCATTCCTATACTTTGTGGTAGTTTATATGCTTTATCACTTTCTATGCTTAAATAAGCCTTTTAGTGCGATATAGGTGCACCCCTAAAGCAGATAATGCTCATATTTGAAGCTGGATTGAAGTCAATGAAAACTGCGTTTAAATGCCGCGGGGAGTGTTTTAAACATCATTTGGCTTACTTTAGCATAAAAGCGAGCAAGTGATATGTATGCTCAAAATTAATGGTTAATGAGCTAGGAAATGCTTCAGAACTGTAGAAAATGTGTTGTTATCAAATGTTCCACCATTCCTCTACGTTGTTGTAGTTTATATGCTTTATCACTTTCTAAGCTTAAATAAGCCTTTTAGTGTGATATACGTGCACCCCTAAGGCAGATAATACTCATAATTGAATCTGGAATGAAGTTTATTAAAACAGTGTTTAAAGCCCGAGGGAGTGTTTTAAACAACATTTAGCTTACTTTAGCATACAATCGAGCAAGTGATATGTATGCTCAAAATTACTGGTTAATGAGCTAGGAAATGCTTCAGAACAGTTGAAAATGTGCTGTTATCAAATGTACCACCATTCCTCTACATTGTTGTAGTTTATATGCTTTATCACTTTCTATGCTTAAATAAGCCTTTTAGTGCGATATAGGTGCACCCCTAAAGCAGATAATACTCATAATTGAATCTGGAATGAAGTTTATGAAAACAGTGTTTAAATGCCGTGGGGAGTGTTTTAAACAACATTTGGCTTACTTTAGCATACAAGCGAGCAAGTGATATGTATGCTCAAAATTACTTGTTAATGAGCTAGGAAATGCTTCAGAACAGTCGAAAATGAGTTGTTATCAAATGTTCTACCATTCCTATACTTTGTTGTAGTTTATATGCTTTATCACTTTCTTAGCTTAAATAAGCCTTTTAGTGCGATATACGTGCACCCCTAAGGCAGATAATACTCATATTTGAATCTGGATTGAAGTCAATGAAAACTGCGTTTAAATGCCGCGGGGAGTGTTTTAAACAACATTTGCCTTACTTTAGCATACAAGCGAGCAAGTGATATGATTGCTCAAAATTAATGGTTAATGATCTAGGAAATGCTTCAGAACAGTAGAAAATGTGTTGTTATCAAATGTACCACCATTCCTATACTTTGTTGTAGTGTATATGCTTTATCACTTTCTAAGCTTAAAGCTTAAAGAAGCCGTTTAGTGCGATATACGTGCACCCCTAAGACAGAAAATGCTCATATTTGAAACTGGAATAAAGTAAATGAAAACAGCGTTTAAATGGCGCGGGGAGTGTTTTAAACAACATTTGGCTTACTTTAGCATACAAGCGAGCAAGTGATATGTATGCTCAAAATTACTGGTTAATGAGCTAGGAAATGCTTCAGAACAGTTGAAAATGTGCTGTTATCAAATGTACCACCATTCCTCTACATTGTTGTAGTTTATATGCTTTATCACTTTCTATGCTTAAATAAGCCTTTTAGTGCGATATAGGTGCACCCCTAAAGCAGATAATACTCATAATTGAATCTGGAATGAAGTTTATGAAAACAGTGTTTAAATGCCGCGGGGAGTGTTTTAAACAACATTTGGCTTACTTTAGCATACAAGCGAGCAAGTGATATGTATGCTCAAAATTACTTGTTAATGAGCTAGGAAATGCTTCAGAACAGTTGAAAATGTGCTGTTATCAAATGTTCCACCATTCCTCTACTTTGTTGTAGTTTATTTGCTTTATCACTTTCTTAGCTTAAATAAGCCTTTTAGTGCGATATACGTGCACCCCTAAGGCAATCTTCATATTTGAACCTAGATTGAAGTCAATGAAAACTGCGTTTAAATGCCGCGGGGAGTGTTTTAAACAACGTTTGCCTTACTTTAGCATACAAGCGAGCAAGTGATATGATTGCTCAAAATTAATGGTTAATGATCTAGGAAATGCTTCAGAACAGTAGAAAATGTGTTGTTATCAAATGTTCCACCATTCCTATACTTTGTGGTAGTTTATATGCTTTATCACTTTCTAAGCATAAATACTTTTTTTAGTGCGATATTCGTGCACCCCTAAGGCAGATAATGCACATATTTGAATCTGGATTGAAGTCAATGAAAACTGCGTTTAAATGCCGCGGGGAGTGTTTTAAACAACATTTGGCTTACTTTAGCATAAAAGCGAGCAAGTGATAGGTATGCTCAAAATTACCTGTTAATGAGCTAGGAAAAGCTTCAGAACAGTTGAAAATGTGCAGTTATCAAATGTACCACCATTCCTATACTTTGTGGTAGTTTATATGCTTTATCAATTTCTAAGCTTAAATAAGCCTTTTAGTGCGATATAGGTGCACCCCTAAAGCAGATAATGCTCATATTTGAAGCTGGATTGAAGTCAATGAAAACTGCGTTTAAATGCCGCGGGGAGTGTTTTAAACAACATTTGGCTTACTTTAGCATAAAAGCGAGCAAGTGATATGTATGCTCAAAATTAATGGTTAATGAGCTAGGAAATGCTTCAGAACTGTAGAAAATGTGCTGTTATAAAATGTACCACCATTCCTCTACGTTGTTGTGTTTATATGCTTTATCACTTTCTAAGCTTAAATAAGCCTTTTAGTGTGATATACGTGCACCCCTAAGGCAGATAATACTCATATTTTAATCTGGATTGAAGTAAATGAAAACTGCGTTTAAATGCCGCGGGGAGTGTTTTAAACAACATTTGCCTTACTTTAGCATAGAAGCGAGCAAGTGAAATGTATGCTCAAAATTAATGGTTAATGAGCTAGGAAATGCTTCAGAACAGTCGAAAATGAGTTGTTATCAAATGTTCCACCATTCCTATTCTTTGTTGTAGTTTATATGCTTTATCACTTTCTTAGCTTAAATAAGCCTTTTAGTGCGATATACGTCCACCCCTAAGGCAATCTTCATATTTGAATCTGGATTGAAGTCAATGAAAACTGCGTTTAAATGCCGCGGGGAGTGTTTTAAACAACATTTGCGTTACTTTAGCATACAAGCGAGCAAGTGATATGATTGCTCAAAATTAATGGTTAATTATCTAGGAAATGCTTCAGAACAGTAGAAAATATGCTGTGACCAAATGTTGCACCATTCCTATACTTTGTGATAGTTTGTATGCTTTATCACTTTCTAAGATTAAATA